>NC_080086.1:6300000-6390000 GCF_950005125.1 Chionomys nivalis | reverse complement strand
CAGTCAAAGTATCCTTGTTTGCAGATGATATACATTTGTATATCATATTTCAACCCCACACTATCATCATATACCAATTTTCCTATGAGACAACGTGGCTCTACGGGCTTCCTACTTTCAACTGGTATGGCTGCTACAATATGTGTCACTAGAGAAAAGCCTATTATGATCGCTCTCACTCTTTGAGCATCCCTCATTGAAGCAATTAGTGTGAAGTGGGGTGACAAGCATTTCTCTGAAATAAAAGTAGAAAATTAAAAAAAATCATTTAGGGAAAAATACAGTTTTTTAAATATAATACTGTATCAACAGGAAAGCATTGCTGATTTTTTCTTTAATGAGTTGGTTTTAGTGAACATAAAAGAAACATTTCTTCACATATTTACTTAGTATTACCTATTTAATTATATATTCATATAAGTGCACTTATAAATCTAATTTGGTAGACAGTCCACCTGAGAAGACCCAGCTAACTTGAGAGCTCTAGCGAACACAGCTGTAGAGTTGTCTGGCCCACTGTTCTGAAGTGACCTGTTCAAGCACCACCACAGCCAATTCTTAACTTCAGGGTCAAGCAAGACCCCATAAGAAACAGGTAGAAAACACTAGCCCCATTCTCCACGTTCTTTCCTGTGGGCTTAGATGTTGATTATTATTTATTTCAGCATTCCCTTAGAAAACTCGGCTATGGTCATCCGTGTCGTGGTGCATCATTTAGTAGATGTGAGAAAAACCAACTTTCTTCACTGAAAGTCTTTTGTGTTCTTTACATTAAGAACATTTAAAACCTCTTGCCCTCCCCCACGAAGTCCCTAACTAGTTTCTATTTAGTCTTTTTCCAGATGCATGACTGTGAGACTATGCGCTCCTATACGTAATTAATTATAAAATTCACTGGTTTAAGATTTATTCATTTGCTACAAAGAAAAGTAGCTCTTTCTTTGGGGTAGAAGGAGTTGGCATGAGGTCCTCTTAACCCAGGTTTGCCCTGATCTTAGCATGTCACCTCAAACAGAAAGCCCTGCCTTTTCTTCCAGAGTTCTGGGATTACAGGTATACACACACACACTACGGTGACTAACATAATACTTCGGTGTCCCAGGGAAAAGTTTAGCCCATGATATGATCAAGTCCTAAGAAACACTGCGAACTGAAAATCTCTTTGTAAAATGTATTATTGATCCTCTGTCAGTAGAATGTTTGTCTTAGAGGCCTCCCCAACAGAAAATAAACCTAGGTGTGATGGTCCATGCTTGTGTTCCCAGTACCCGGAGGTAGGGGAAAGACAGTCAAAAGAGCCAGGCCATCCTCGGCTTCATAAGGGGTCTGAGCCCAGACTAGACTCCTTGACAGCCTGTCTCCTAAAGGGAAAAATGATTCATTCTTATACTTAATGCCTGATCACCTAAGCCTGGCAGCCCATGCACTAACTGTTGGTGTAATTGACAGAGAGCTGCTGCCCAGGCTCCTCAGTGAACATCCGACTGTATGCCCATAGTGCAAAGAAAACACCCAAGCCCAAAATCTGAAGTGTCGTTTCGTGTGTCACTTTCACACCATCATAAAGTTGAAAAATGAAACACACACACAGACATACATACACACATATACACAATACACACACGCATGCATGCATGCTCGCACGCACACGCACACACACACACACAACTACAAGACAAGTCAATGCCGGCGGTGGGAAGTCAGTTGGTGATGCCACTTGAAGCGGTGTGTTCTTCATCAGAGAAGTTCCAGGTGAGGCACCTATGCCATCTCTTTGAAGAGTCAAGGACAGTGTTTAACTTAGGTGATTTCTATACATCCAGCTGATGTATTCTGAAGTAGTATTTCTATAAAGTTTACAGTAAGAGAATCTCAAGAAAAATTTGTAACTGCTGAGCCCCGCCTGTGTCTCTTGTGCTTAGAGCTGAGTTGGGAGATCTGAGAACAAGCAGTGTTCTTCCGTGCTCTACAGGCGCGGGACACTTATTAGGATGTGGTCTCCTTTACAACACTGCAATATTCAGAACTGTCTGAAGAATAAAGTATCATCCACACCACTAAAAATGCCACCTCTCTCTCTCTCTCTCTGATAGTGTATGATATATATACATATATATAATAAACTATATGATAGTACTATCATTTATATATCTTTCATCTATCACCTATCATCCATCCATCTATCTATCTATCTATCTATCTATCTATCTATCTATCTATCTATCTATCTATCTATCTATACATCTATCTACCTATCTATCTATCTATCTATCTATCTATCTATCTATCTATCTATCTATACATCTATCTACCTATCTATCTATCTATCTCTTTCTCTATCTCTCTATCACTTATTATCTATCTGACATCTATGTATCTTATATATCTATCATTTATTATCTATGTTATCTATCTATCTATCTATCATCTGGCTGTCTGTCTATCATCTATCTATCTATCTATCTATCTATCTATCTATCTATCTATCTATCTATCCATCATCTGTCTGTCTATCATCTATCTATCATCTATCTATCTATCTATCTATCTATCTATCTATCCATCCATCCATCCATCCATCCATCCATCTATCATCTGTCTGTCTGTCTATTATCTATCTATCTATCTATCTATCTATCTGTTTATGTATGTATGTATGTATGTATGTATGTATCTATCTATCGTCTGTCTGTCTGTCTATCTATCTATCTATCCATCACCTGTTTATTATCTATCTATCTATCTATCTATCTATCTATCTATCTATCTATCCATCCATCATCTGTCTGTCTATCATCTATCTATCTATCTATCTATCTATCTATCTATCTATCTATCTATCATCTATCTATCATCTGTCTGTCTACTTATGAGCCATCAATCTCTCTGCTGGTATCTCCTGGCACTGGCTTTCGTGAGTGGCTGCAGTGGGGATCTGAAAGCACAGCAAGTCCGTGGAGAACTCCCACAAGAGCTGCTTTAGAGGTTTATTCTGTCTGGTGAATAAAAGTTACATTGTGATTTTAAATACAAGTTCCCTTTCTGTACCTCAACTATGTCCCTCCAACTTTACCTTTTTATACTTGCTTTGGATCCCTTTTTACTGGAGCTGAGACAAATCCTGCCTTGTAGCTAAACGGAGATGAGGGTGGAGTCTGGGGTGAGAGTGGTTTTTGTGATGTGGATGAAGCCTGCATGTGAGTGTGCGCTTGTGTGTATGTGCCTATTAACTATTCAAATAATCCAGGAAAACAGAAAAAAATGCTGAATGGGAGTTCTGTGGGAAGGGCTAGCCAAGCAACAGAGTCGTAGCTGTGCACTGGGCAGCGAATTTCTGAAGACCCCGCTGTACAATGAAGCCACAGTGTGCAGAGGGCCACCCTCAGGAAATTGTGTGTTTACATTCATATACATGTGTGTATGAAATATAGAATTATTTGTAACATGTACATTGATTACTATTTTCCCTTCCTTGAAAAAAGACCTTCAAAAGAATGGAGATTTCTGGTATTTAAATAGCTAGGTAGTATTTAACTAATAAACTAGAAAATACTCCTGAGTCTGGATGGCAAGGTCAAGAAAGGGTGTAATTTAAGAGTCTGAACCTGCTTATATGTAACTCCTGTCCTCCCACATAAAAGGATGTCTGGAAAACCCCTAACTGTTACCTCTCAATGCTCAATCATGTATCAAATCCTTTGAGCTTCAATTTAGCTATGATGAATACTTTCAAACTATGATGAATTCATGGTGTTTACAACCTGAATTATACATAGTCACTACAATTCCAAGTTATTTTTCCTACAGGCATTGCCTGAAAAAGCTAAGACCTTCCTTTCTCAGTGGCACACATGGCAATGGGATAACGGTGAAAGCCTTGTATAAGCCAGTAAGACAGTGACTGGCAATGGGGAAAAGCATAGAATGAAAGTGTGTCATCATTCCAAAGACTTGTACATACGCCTGAAGGATGTGCTTCAGGAAAAGGGGAGAGAAAATTATATTTGAAATAATGTTACCAGCAGTCAAACAAAGCTCACATATTAAGTCATGTTGAGTAGTTGGCACTTAACAATCATATCATGAAGTGATGTGGGAGTTGCCTCTGTGTGCTGTGATTACTATTAATGAATAAAGAAACTGCTTTGGACCAATAGCAAGGCAGAACTTAGATGGGCAGGGAAAGCTAGGCTGAATGCTGGGAAAAGAAGGTCAGAGTCAGAGAGAAGCCAAGGAGCCACCGCCAGAGTCAGACATCATAGGCCACTGCCACATGATGATACACAGATTAAGGGAGATGGGTTAAATTAATATGTAAAAGTTATCCAATAAGAAGTTAGAGCAAATGGGCCAAACAGTGCTTTAATTAATATAGTTTCTGTGTGATTATTTCAGGGCTAAGCAGGCAGGGACAAACAAGTGGCCTCCTTACAACAATGAAGGGTAACATTAAAGAATGTTCTAGACAAGTTGAGTCAAGAAGAGTCTAATAAATATGGGATTTCCCTAAATCATTGGGCCTTCCTAGGAACCAGGTAGAAGGAAATAAATTCTGGACTAAACTTTCAAATTGTGTCGAACTCTTAAAATGTGTCTCTTAAATGAAGACCAATTTTCCCTAATTACAAAGCTGTAGGGTCTTAGAGTTTCCATCATGACCAAATGAACTGAAAATTACCCAAAAGTCTCTGTAATGTGGTAATTTCCAGTCCATTACACTGCACTGACTCACGCTTCTGGAGTTATGTGTGTGTGTGTGTGTGTGGGGGTGGCTGTGTTGAAATATTTCTACATTGCAAAACTCTGAGGTAAAATGTATTAATCCACACGTGAAAGAAGGTGGGTCAAGTTCTGATGTTTATATGGTGGCATTTTTATTTAAAGATGTAAGGAAAAATTAGTAACTAGTCTATACATATTTTAAAAATCAAAACATGAGTCTGTCTTAAATGTAAAAATCTGAAAACTTACTCAGGTTCAAAGTGGCGTTAATTAATGCTGATGCTTAATCAGATCAAATCTTTTTTCTAAATACAATTCCTGAAAACCTCCTGGTCTTTTGGTATCTTAATTAGCTGAACTCTTCAAAAATAAAAAAGTACCACTTTTTCCCCAACTGGCATTAGTACAATCAGATTGCAAAAGGACATTGAGTCTGTAATTCTGTTACTTCGGTTTCTTTTCATTCGTGGTTTAGAGCTGTCTGGATGGCTGAGGATACACACAGGCATCTTACAGTCAGGATAAACTACCCTTAAAAGCCCAGAGCTTTGTGGCCAGCTCACCAAATTCACATATTATGATGCAATAGTGAGATTACTGAATCCCCTTGGACTTGAGTTTGGGACCTGATATTATAGTGGAAAAGAACTCCAGGGGTAAGGGATCTCAGGTCCCAATCTGACTCTGTGGGCAGACTTTGAGCAAACCCCAAAGCCTCTATAAGGTTGCCACTATTCTGTAGAAACATCACCAAGGCTGCACCTTCTGTGTGACTGTCAAGATAACATATGGATCTGTAGGAAGTCCTGTATATGTGTTACTTTTGTTGGTTAATGAATAAAGAAACTGTTTTGGCCTGTGATAGTGTAGAATAGAGCTAGGCGGAGGAAACTAAATTGAATGCTGGGAAAAAGAAGGCAGGGTCAGGAGACACCATGTAGCCACCACCAGGACAAACAAGCTGGAACCTTGTCAGTAAGCCACAGCCATATGGCAGTACACAGATGAATAGAAATGGGTTAAATTAAGATGTAAGAGCTAGCCAATAAGAAGCTAGAGCTAATAGGCCAAGCAGTGACTTAATTAGTACAGTTTCTGTTTGGTTATTTTGGGGCTCAGCAACTGGGAACAAACAATTGGCCTCCTACAATACCCCAAAAGCTTGTAAACACTGGCCTTGAGCAGTCCACAGCTCAGTTCCCCTTTCTCCTCTGAGATCACTTCCTTGCCTTCTCCCTGCTTGGTGTATTTCATTCCTATCCCAGTGGCCCATGTGCCTCAAATCACCTCAGATCCCTCCCACTATTCATTCCTTACCTGGAAAAGTCTTCTACATGATCAAGGCTAACACAGGTACTTAGCTTAAAAACTATGCTTTTCCACTGGGAAGATTTACAAATTTCTTATTTCTGCTCTTTACTTGCATCGATTTTCACAACATCTCTGCTCACTAGACAAGCTAATTTTCTTACTATATTTTAAATTCCAACTTCTCATAGCAGAGATCCATAAGGGCAAAGTTGTCTCCTTTCCCTCTGATGTCTCCTTCTCCTGTCTGGATCCACAAAGACTAGACCCAAATCTGATTGAATTGCATTCCAGTTCTTATGGAGTGTCTCACCTATGACACATGCAGCATTCTTGTCTTTTTCTCCCATGGGTAAACACTGAAATTTAAGTGTCCATACTCTTATTGATCATATATGCAAAAACATACACAACAACTTGGCTGTCTCATATGGATTAAGTTTGTGCTTTTTCATATAGCTAACTAATTTCACAAGGATCACAGAAATTCTTCTGTACATGGAGGTACACATTCACATATATATTCACATATACAATCACACACATACATATAAAAGTGATGCCTTATTTCTGACATGCCAAAGGACAACTACAATTTTAGACCAGTAGACTTTTTATGTGTATGTGTTTATACATAGACAGGAAAATCTTTGTCTGCACACACATTCTTACTGCAACACTAATCACTATAGTCAAAATAGGGAATCAGTTTACATGTTCAATGATAGATGGATTTATAAAGAAAATGAGCTACTTATTCATACACAATATTACTAATCATTAAAAGATTATCATTTTGACTCTTGTGCCAACACAAATGGGCTCAATACTGTCCATTCTATATTAGTGTCTTCTAGAAGATAAGGACTTAAGGAATACAAGTTAAAAATTGTTAAGCATATTAAATTATTTGGATTCACAAATTGGTTAATTTTAACACCAAGACAATGTTGAAACAATACTTTATACTCTGTATACAAAGAATTCTGTAACTGGGCAGTGGGGATGCATGCCTTCAATCCCAGCACTCAGGAGGCAGAGGCAGGCAGATCTCTGTGAGTTCAAGGCTCTGGTCTACAAGAGCTAGTTCCAGAACAGGCTACAAAGCTACTGAGAAATGCTGTCTCGAATAACAAACAAAATAAACCAAATAAACAAAAAAAAATATTCTGTAGTTGTAGCTTGAAATCAAAACTCTTCCTCTAATGCTCATTAACCAAAAACAAGATGTGACAGACTTAAAAGGACAACAAATTTGCAGAACCACGGCAGCAGCATTTCTCCTCAACAACGTTCTATTTGCAGTAGATTGAAACTAGCAAAGAGATCTACAATCAGCCAAGGTGAAGAAATGAAGAGTCTGTGGAATTCTCAACCCTAAACACAGTACGGCCTCCCTCCTCCCAAGACTCAGAGTCACTCAGGAGGGAGTAGAAAGAGCGTTAGAATAAGGAGTGATTAGTGACTTCAAGGATACATTATCTTCTGGACAGGGCCTCTGAACCCATGAAGTCACAGCAGCGATGACAGAATGCACAAGTGTGCAACCCTAAACCACACCGAATCCTAGAACGGAGAGAGAGCTTGGGCATGAAGTCTCATCCCTAGCTAAGAACCTTTGGGCAACTGTTAGCTGATGTGAGTAGGGCTAGATGATCTCTGAGAACGCAGTTCATCACCCTCCAGTGGAAGGCTACACATTCAGGAATGGTGGGTCAGTACAAACTGGTCTTGATTTTTTTAAAGGACACAAACTTGGATGGATAGTGAAAGACGGGCGTCTGTGGGAAGAGCGCAGGAAAAATCACTCATGAAATTCTCAAAGCATGAAACAATCATTTCTTAAAATTTCTTTAAACTTTAAATGATTTTAAAATGTGCCCCAACACTGGGGTAACAGATGTGTGCCCCAACACCTGAGAGTGCAGTAGCTGGGGTAACAGATGTGTGCCCCAACACTTGAGAGTACAGTGAGCTGGGGTAACAGATGTGTGCCCCAACACCTGGCACTGCAGTAGCTGGGGTAACAGATGTGTGCCCCAACACCTGGCAAGGCAGTGAGCTGGAGTAACAGATGTGTGCCCCAACACCTGAGAGTGCAGTAGCTGGGGTAACAGATGTTTGCCCCAACACCTGAGAGTGCAGTAGCTGGGGTAACAGATGTGTGGCCCAACACCTGGTAATGCAGTGAGCTCTTTGTAAGATGCTCAACATGTTTTAAACCAAGGACACTAAAGACTCATTCCACTGGCTGATGCTACAAAGTGGAAAACAGAACTTCCAAGCCAGTTCAGTCACAGAATGATGTGTCAGCAGCCGCTAGAATGAAACAGAGTTGAATACTTTGGTTTTTTTTTTTTGTTTGTTTGTTTGTTTCTGAGACAGAGTTTCTCTGTGTAGCCATGGCTGTCCTATGTAGACCAGGCTGGCTTTGAACACAGAGATCCATCTGCCTCTGCCTCCTGAGTGCTGGGATAACAGGGATGCACCACCAAGGCCTTGTCAAGGAGAAGAATTTTAAAAGTAGACACTGTTGTGAACTTGTATCAGAAACATGACTAAGTAAACACTGAATGGCTGATACCCTTCCTCACAGGGACGGCTCAAGCTCTGTACATAGACTTTTTAACATTTATATAGTATGCAATAAAGAAACTAATCTTAGTATTATTAACATTATTAATGTGAACAATGTTATTTATCTAACAGAACAGTAAGGAGCATTCTTAAAGTTAAGGATTAAAAGATCAAACTACAGAGCTACACTGGTTTCTGAACATAATTCTATAAATATAAAGACTAAGAAATTATTTTAGGGGTAGCTGAGTGGATAGTAGTGTTTGTCACAGAAGCCTCATAAGCAGACTTTGGAACTGTAGAACCAAAGCAGACACAGGAGCACAGACCTCTGGAAACTTAGCATACCTCTAGGGACAGATAGGAGATGCTGATAATGGCAGAAGTCCCAGGAGCTCAAGGGCCAGCTAGCATGGCTTGCAGAGCAGCTGAGAGACACTGCCTCAAGTAGTGTGGAACAGTGAGAACCAATACTCAGAGACTATTCTCTGACATCTACATGCATGCCTTGACATATGTGTATGCATGTGCACACACACATATACCCCCACATACACACCACACATATACACCCACCCACTCATACACACACATACATATATACACATTCAGTATTTGTTTTATATGTGAAAAAAATTTTTTTTCTGAAGCTGAGGACCGAACCCAGGGCCTTGCGCTTGCTAGGCAAGCGCTCTACCACTGAGCTAAATCCCCAACCCCCATATGTGAAAATTTAAATATAGACAGATTCCATTTTAGCATAAATCATGATCAAGATTAACTTTCAAACATATTATTTCAATGCAATATTATAAAGATACTAAAAGTGAATATAAAATTTAAATTAAGAAATAATGGGCTTGTGCTGGACGATAGTGGCACATGCCTTCAATCCTAGCACTTGGGAGGCAGAGGCAGGTGGATCTCTGTGAGTTTGAGACCAGCCTGGTCTACAGAGTGAGTTCTAGAACAGGCTCCAACGCTACAGAGAAACTCTGTCTCAATAAACAAGACAAAACAAAAAAACCCAAAAAACAAAACAAACAAACAAAAGAAATAATAGTCTCATACAGCAGTACACCTGGAAAGCAGAAGATATATTCTCAGGCTGAGACCTAAGGTGTGCCATCTTGGAAGGAACTATGATGTTTTCTACTTCCAGTGCCCAACATCAATAAAGTTTTCATGAAACTGTGGCTACTCTATCTCCCGGTACAGGGAGACCCCATGAAACGTGCTGATAGAGGAATGAGCCACTATCAGGTGGATATACCAGAGGACTAGCCCAGGAGGACACAAAGAATGGCCGTTGTGAAAACTGGGACCCCATGACAGGAAGCTCAGCTGTAGCTTTTCTTTACAAATTGAACATTGAGCAAAACGCATTCAAAGCATGACACACCTGGAGAGCTAAGCTATGCACACAGCTGAAGAGCAGAAAATGCTATTCTTGCCGCTTCCGCTTCCACCTGTCAGGTTAGATGCTTCTCTAAAGTCGGGCCTTCAGAGAGCGCCCTGCAGATGTTCGCATGGCGGGCTGCATCTGCAGCAGAAGCCAGCCCAACAAAGGAAGGCATTCTGAAGAAGCAGCAGCAGCATTCACACTGGAGGCCTTCGCTTTTCCCCTCATCTGCAAAATTATCATCCTACATTATAGAATAGAGAATTAATCATGATGCAAATACAAAACATCAAGTTACTTAGAGACCATAGTGAAATGTGGACCTATTGATCGGCATGTCCTGTTGCTAAGAAACAATTCACCCAGACTCAGCCCACTTTGTGAAACCCTGCTGGAGGAAATCAATACGGTTGTTGCATTCAGTCTTGTTTGGGTTTTCTCTTGTTTTATGAGACACGGCTCTGCTCTGTAGGCAAGGATGGCTGGGATCTTACTATGTAGCTCAGAATGACTAAGCTGGTGTCATTCTCCCCTCTTAAGGCTCCTGAACACTAGAGTTATAGATGCATGCCACCATGCTAGGCAAAACTGCTGAGAGGCTTCTCCCAAGACATGGCGTGGAAAGAACAGGGCATCTTTCTTTCTCCCTTTCTAGCCATCGGCTCTGGGCCGTTCAGTAATGCCCCCACACACTAAAAGTACATCGACAGAATGCAGAGGGTTGGACTAATTGTCAATGAGAGATAGGAAGACCCATTCTAATGTATGGAGGGTGAGAGAGACGGGAACTCGGTGGGGAGAAGGGGAGAGGAAAGGGGAACATGGACAAGATGGACAACATTCTGGACCAGCTGCTTGGTGAGACCCCTCACCAATGGTGTGTGGCCTACACACTTTAGACTGACAGCTCCAAGATGAGGCAATCATGATATCTTTTATATATATATATATATATTTTTTTTTTACTTATTTATTTATTTTTATTCTTTTTTAATTAAAATTTCCACCTGCTCCCCATTTCCCATTTCCCTCCCCTCCTCCCAAATATTGCCCTCCCCCCACTTCCCTTCCCCTATCCCCACTCCTTTTCTCCTCCCCCCACTCCATTCCCCCTCCCTCTCGATACTGAAGAGCAGTACAAATTCCCTGCCCTGCGGGAAGACCAAGGTCCTCCCACTTCTATCTAGGTCCAGGAAGGTGAGCGTCCAAACAGGCTAAGCTCCCACAAAGCCGGTTCACGTATTAGGATCGAAACCTAGTGCCATTGTCCTTGGCTTCTCATCAGTCTTCATTGACCGCCATGCTCAGAGAGTCCGGAATCAACCCATGCTTATTCAGTCCCAGACCAGCTGGCCTTGGTGGGCTCCCAATAAATCAGTTCCACTGTCACAGTGGGTGGGTGCATCCCTCGTGGTCCTGATTTTTTGCTCATGTTCTCCCTCCTTCTGCTCCTCATTTGGACCTTAAGAGCTCAGACCGTTGCTCCAAATTGAGACTCTGTCTCTAAAGGCCAACAGGGTGGCCATATTCCTGCCAAATGATTTCTTAAAAAGAGGTGTAACTTTAGACATGAAAACTTAAAATGATTTGAAACAGACAAATAGTAAATTTCCCATATCTTATACACAAAACCTGCTCTACCAAAGAATGGAGTATTATGCCTAAGAGTTTCTACACTTTGGAAATATTAGTTGTGTCAAAATTAATTAAAATATAAATTTTTAGTTAATTTATATTTTATATTTAAATTACAGTGGTATTTGAGTTCACCCTTCTTTCTGATTGCAGGTATGCTCATTGGTACATTTTACATGAGCAGAAACAAACAGACATGTTAGCTCATTAAATGGTCTTTCTAATCATCATGATCTACCCTTCCTTTGGAAAAATGATGACAATGGTCTCTGGCTTTCCCTTGTCAATTACCAAATGAAGAAAGAAGTCTTTTGGGAAAGACACAAACAACTAAAATTAGATGTGGTTAAAATTCTGTAAAAGCATAGTCTCCTCCTACGGTCAACACCACATGACTGCAACACAGACCTTGAGATGTAAGAAGAGCACACAGAGTGTCCACTTCTTTGTCCTGTGAGGGTTGTCTGAGGAAGAAAACTGAAGGCAGGGACGAGGCTGTGTTCTCTTCAGTTTCCGTGGTTGTATCCACCATGGTGGCGGAGGGTTGGGAAAATCATGGCAGGCAGAAGGCAAAGCAGGAACAGGAAGTAAACAGAAGAGATGGGGCAGTCAGGCATTACACCCCCACCCCGCCAGGGGCCAATACCTGCATGCAGACAGCCTCTTATTCCACAGTCCCACCAGCTCTAAACTTTACTTCCATTGTGAATCTAACAGCGATAAAGCCATTCATTAGGTCAGTGCCTTGTCCTCTAATCTCGTCAAAGACTCCGCAGACATGCGCAGAGGAGAACTTGCTGACGCTCTGGGCATCTCCCAACCAAACCAAGTTGACTATGGAAATTAGCCAGAGCACAGCGACGTGCACTCATCACTTTGTGACCGATACAACCAACACCAGTCACTGATCACCAACCTTTGAACCTTGACCTTTGTCCCCAAACACAGCACAGAAAACGTGACTTGCTCGTGGATGTCTGTGTGATTTGTCTGTGGACTAGTCCTCCTTAATCTCTGCATTATCTCAGATGTTCAGGAGATAAAATTCTGACTGCCTTGTTCAAATTGTTTATGTGTTTCTATACTGTGTTTTGATGTGGTTAACGGTAAACATCTTCTATGGGTTTGCACACCATTTCCTATAAAAGTGAATAGCATTTCATCCAAACTTGGTCCCCACATATTTTCAGTCTTGCTGCTCAAGCCATCTGCAATCTGGGTTCTGACCAGGTAACTATCTACTTCTAAGTCTCCCTAGGGATTACTGCACTGTTAACACGCCCTAGCTACTCTGCTCAGTGTTCATAAAACCACATTTCCTCCAAACATTCCTCATGTTCTTTTCTGTTCTGAGACGTTTGTTCTAAAGACAGAACTAAAATCTGTCTACAAATCCAATCATCCCACTCTCCCTAAATTTTCTAACTAGCTGGGAGACGGCTCGGACTGTAAGGTGCTTGCCATACAAACATGAGGAGCCGAGTCAGCTTCCCAGCAGCTACGGGATGTGCTGGATGACTCTGCCCGTGTCAATGAGCCTGGTGCTGGGGAAGTAGAGACAGGAGTGTTTCTGTCAGTCATGACCAGAATAGGCAAGGGAGAGGTCATGAGAGAACGTGCACACACGTGCACACACTATACATTCTCTCTCTCTCTCTCTCTCTCTCTCTCTCTCTCTCTCTCTCTCTCTCTGTCTGTCTCTCTCTCTCTCACACACACACACCATGCTGCACCATCACAGTCTCCCCAAGCCTGAACTTCAACCACCACTTCTGTACAAGTTTGCAAAGCTCCATTCTTCCGTACCTCTTTCCAGTCCTATTCTCTCACCGAATGCTCATCAAACAGGTTGTTCTGGCATGATGGTGCCTCAACTTAGCCATGTCTAAAAGACAGACTCTCCTCCTGCCCAGAAGGCAGCTCCCGCTCTTCAGTGAGCAAGCAGTCAGTGCTTTACAACTCATCCTAGCCTTCCTTAGCCACACCCCTCCAGAAGAGCCAGAAGGTACAGATCAAGGTGCAAGCAGCAGGGCCTCCTCCTCTCGGGCCTCCAGCACTGGCAGGACTGCATAAGCTGTAGCTGTAACACGCTGCTCCACACAGGTGGTGGAGGCACACTTAGCTCCCGTGTAAACGCCGAATGCTCGCCCCTGCACAGCCCAGCCTGAAGAGATCTTTCCGGGATCTGTATCAGTATAAAGCATGGACCGGCAGCCTTGGTACTATTCTTATGTGAAATGCTCCCTGTCCTGTAAGACTAGTTGAGAAAAAAAATTCCTAGAGTAAAAACAACATTATGCAGATCACAGTAATTCCTCACGATGGCTTTTAAAGGATAATGGTGTTCAGCAAAATACTCACAATCTCAATAAAAGTGGGAGAGGCCACAAGTCACTATACCGCCTTCCAGTCACCAGGACCCACAATCCTCTCTGTGTGCACAGTATATGATGATCTGTGTTTGGGGCAAAAAGGTGACTTTGGGGGAAAAGAGCCCCATCTCCTACAAGAAAGGGGGTGCTCATTTTTAATTTGAGATCTTGTATTCCTCTCTTTAAGAGTTGAGTCCATCAGTTTCTTTTTACATCATTTTAAGAGTTGCTTTATTCTAATCTCTCTTATTCTCTCTCTGTGCACCCATTTCCACCCTTCATACCTATAAAATATTTCCATTCTGTGAGATTTTAATAAAACTGTTTGCCTGTGCAAGTTGATTTTGTTGAAACGAAGCAAAATTCACGAGTAACAAAGTCTTATTAGAATCACTAAGTATTTTCACTTAGGGTTTCTTAGTTACAAGTCAAATATTGACAAAAATGGTCAAAGAGCAAAACACCATTTATTGAAAACCTGTTACAGCCACTTTGAGATAACTATTTAGTACGGGTTTATATACAGATATACTTTTAAAACAAGACATTAATCCCTCGACTCTAAACATAACGACTAGACCTCTCTCCCGAGAGAACATCCTGGGCCCCTTGGTTTTCCTTCACTGTATCCAATACTCCATAGACTCAGCTTAGACCAGACAGGTTTACTCATCTTCACAGCATGAGAAGTTTTAGTTCACGATCTGGTGGTTTCACTGCACTGCTCTGGTCCAAACTAAACTCCGGTAAGAGGACGAGGAGGCTGTGCCCTTCACCCCTTCCAGGCTGCACACACCACAAGGCGCAGAACTCCTACTAGGCATCACCTCGATGGTTTCCACAACCTCCCGGTACTGCCATGTAGGGATGAAGCTATTACATCGGCCTTGGGTGGAACATTCTAGCTCCAGGACTTAGCAGTTTCAATGAATCTGCCTATTTACATACAGTAATATACTTCACCAGTTCCAGATGTTCCTAAGATTCCAGTTGTCTTTAGCAATCAGGCCATATCTCCCTATACCTGTGCATTGCATGTGTGAGATTATGCACACCACCCTCCTCTCATAGAGAATAACTATATTTTACCTTTCCTCAGAAGAGACAGTGTTAACACCCAACGCTAAATTGAAATTAAATTTTAATCCTTAACTTAATTATTAAAACTTAGCTAATTTTCATATATACATACGTAATGTGGCATGATCCTTTAGAGCTGTGTGCATTCAGAGCAGTGGTTGTCAAACCTTTGGGGGTGAAACAACCCTTTCACGGGGGTTACATGTCAGATAGCCTGCAGATCACATATTTAAGTTATAATTCAAAACAGTAGCAAAATTACAGTTATGAAGTAGCAGCGAAAATAATTTCATGATTGGGGGTCACCATGGCATGAGGGGCTGTATTAAAGGGTCACAGCATTAGCACGGTTGAGAACCACTGCTTTAGAGAATAAAACTAAAATCTAATCAATACGTCATTGGGGGATGACATATAAAATTGGGCTACATTGGTGTGTTCATGGCATATATCTAAACGACAGATATTTCTGCACTGTTAGGTTATATGCTTGCCTGTGAACAGAATATCCGTAATGAGATAAGCAAAGAAAACTGATGCTCAAGGCCTTCCAGAAGGAAAGAGGCAGGAGGCGGGGCAAAGGTGAGTGACAGGGGCTCAGGATGTAAATATATCTCATTATACATGCTTTATTCTAGTCTCACCCACTCGGTACACATGATAGCCTCCCCAAATATAAGATTCACTTTTATAAGCACAATTATTTGGAAGGGAGAAGGATACAAGATAAGTCAATGAAAGCTTCGGCCACTTAAATTCATCTTTCAAAAATATTGTGGACTATCCTGAAATTCTGCGACTATTGTTAAGTTTGATTGGAAAATGTTTTCATTGATATAGTATTCTTAAATATAAGAAATTTAAAATAAATGTCAGGGTTGTCACGAGTTTTCTTTTGAGATGTACCTCTTATAGCCAAGATCTTGTACCCCAATTTAATCAATATAAAACAAACTGACAATCTGTGATGTTTCCATCTTATAATTTATGATGTTAAAATATGGATAAAATATTTGAGTTCCAAGTAGTCACAATAGCAAACAAATATTTCTATCTGTCTGTCTGTCTGTCTGTCTGTCTATCTATTTAAAATTTTACAGAGTTGAAATGACTGTACTTTCCAGGGGTTTATCTGTAGAAAATTCACAGTACTTCTTAAAGCCTTTTTCTCATCCAGATAGATCCCAAGTTTTGATAGTATTCTAGAAATGAATATCCCCTTGGGATTGAAAATGTTGAAACAAAGAGGCTGGAACCCCCCCCCCCCCCCCCGCCACACACACACAGCACCACCACCAAATGCTTCAGACCCAGTAGCAGGCTGGAAGCGAAGTTGCTCACAGTGTGAACAAAAGACCCATGCATCTGAGAGAAAGAGAAAGGCCGTAAACCTCCAAGCATGTGCAACATTGCTGGAAACAGGCGCAGTCATCAGCAGGTGCAGGGCTCTTGGTACCCACCTAACTTCTCCCTCATTCCCATTTTCCAAATTGAAGCTCATGGGATGCACCCGGATGCATCTAGCACACCACCAGATACAGGCGGGAGCGTAGCACGTGACTCACATTTATAATGCAGGCATGAATTCAGGCTGTATTGTGATTTAGGACTTTTATGATCATTTCCTGTGCGCTCCATCATAATACAGGTTCCCTTTAAAACACACACACACACACACACACACACACACACATTGTTTCTCTGGGGCTCTTCGAGAGGCACAATGCAGGCTGATCTTGGCAACCTGTAAAAGTGCCCAGCCGAAAATTACTAACAGCTGGAGATGACAGTTGTTTTAACAGCTGAGCTGACAGGATTAATTTAAATGCACTGAAATCAAAAGTAGGTAACACCTGTTTAGTCTTCTCGGGCCATTCGACAAGGTAGGCCAGACAAGAAGCAGCGCCAGGTTTGTGTCTCTCCTAGAAGGACTGAGGGGCGTCCAAGGAGAATGTCACCTTTGTGATGGAGGTGGGGTTAGATTTTTTGCAGCAGGGGACTGGCCAGCCTTTATCAGTTTTTAACATCTGGTTCCTATAACAGAAGGCCTCCTCTTTCTTCCTTCCCTGTCCAAGGTCTGTGACCCAAACTCAACAGCGGCTAAAGATCACCAGATTTCAAAGGTGCGGTTTGTGCGTACAGCTTCCTGGGAACTGTCCGGGGTTAATTCCTGTATTCTCTTTGAGCTGCACAGCCACACAAGAGAGTATGTCTTTGCTTTTTCACTCCTCTTATCTTTGGTTCCAAAATACCTCATATCACAGGGGAGTTTGCATTGCAGACAGTTGCCAAAAGGCATACACAGAGTTGGGTCTGAGTTGTACATTTCTCAGTATTGATTGTTTTAAAGAAAAAAGAATTCCTCTCAAATCAAAGTGATTTCCAAAATCTTGGGAATACAAAGAAAGCCATGTAGGGTGTCAGTGGCGGGGCACTGAGATTTCTTTAAATGGGACATATAAACATAAATGTATTATTCTTATGTGCACAGGCTCATAAAGGAGGTAACACCACACGGTTGAAAGCAAAAGTACCTGGTTTTCTTCACTTCCAAGAATTAACCTCCAGATTACTTAGAAAAACAAAAATTACTATCTCCAACACAAAGAGCTTAATATTGAGAATACCAATGTCCAAAAATCAAAAGTGATTCCTTTAAAATGTGATTCCAAAACTGTACTCTTGCTGTTTTCATGGTATGTCTACATTATTCCAAAATTCCATTTTGCTTCATTTCAAAGAAAACACGTCCCTATTTCACGAATTGGGAAAACAATTATTTTGAGGGTAAAGGTGGTTCCTTTCTTGTTTCTGACCGGACACTGAAAAGCACAGACAATGGAGTGTTTATGTTCATCTGGTTTACAGCCAAAACAAATATAGAAGACAATAATATTTTCCTTTGTTCCACTCAAGTCAATATAACATGTGCGAAAGAAATTTTGCTGAGCCAAAGTTTCAGAATACTTATAACCTAGAGGGTTTTTAAATGTTCAGGTCAAAGTAAGGTACAATTAAAAACATGATTTGTGAATTTGTTTAATTTGGGAGCATTTGGATGTATTTTACAGAGGATCCAACTTGTATGCACACAGCACTGGCAGCTTTAATTCTTCCTAACAATAGATCCAGCCTGAGAAGCAATTTTAAAACACTCACTATAACAAACCAGGACAGCTGTATTGTTTGGTTGGGTCAATGGGATCCATCCCTGTTCCCACCAACCAACAACTCAAAAGTGCGATAAGCTGCCTCTGGCACTGGGCTGACAATCTAGAGTACCTAGAGACATTGATCCCCTCTTGTAGGGTAATTCCATCTGAACTCTACATGCGCGTGCACGCGCACGCGCGCGCGCGCACACACACACACACAGAGGACCTGCAAAACAATAGGTTTCCATATGGTTTTTACAAAGATCTTCAGTCTTATTTACCTGTCCTCCTCAGAGTCCCTCCTCAGAAACTGTTCATGAAGTATCCTCATTTGAGAAAGGAATTTCTTTTAGTTAAGCTCAAAATAATATAAATACATGCAAGGTCTACACAACTCAAGACAACAAAAACAAAGCAGATTTTAAATTGCCTTTACAATGGTCCTCCTGAACAATTCCAAAACACTGTCGACTTTCCGAGAAATATGTGAGTGAAAATTAGTTATTTACATATCTTAAAGATCATTTAAATGTATTTATTATTATCAAAGTCTCAGAACTGAGTTAGCCCTGTAGTTACAGTGCCTATAACTAGAATTCCAACCAGGAATTTGAGCTGTACAACATAAAGCAGCTACTCATGGCACCTATTCATTGTCCACAAACGGGGGACTTGTTAGTAGAGGAAAGTCTGGATGCGATGATGACCACTACATTTCCCAGCCATCATTAAAGACCTGACTGTGTCAGGGACAGTAAACTTGCCCTGACACATGTCAGCTAACTTAGGTCAAAACGCCTAGCAAGAATTGTTTCTTTAAGACAATTTCTGATAGAAGTTTGCAAAGAGAAAACACAGATGGAGATTTTTTTTTCTCTAGAAAGAAACATTGATAGTTTGAAAGGCTGTAAGTCCCAGTTATTAGATCTCTTTAGAGAAGGAGCCAAGAAAGAATTGAAGCCTAGAAATATCTGTGCACACTCACAACCAAGTTGAGGCAGACGAGGGAGATCAGGGCCTTGAGTTCACCTGAGATGTTCTTCTCCGCACTGGAAGCGAAGGTGGATTAGCGGGAGAAGAGCCACTTAAACTCCTTTCAGGGTTGGAAGCTGGAATCAGTAAACTTCCATCTCCTGAGGGCTGGCTCTGCCTACGAAGGTGACGTGAGGTGCCCTACACACAAATCTGTGCTAAAATGTTTCTCCTTGGAGTCTCCAAACAAAGAAGAAAAAGACAGGGCAGTCGGTGACCTTCAAGGGGCCATGGTGAGAGCCCAACAGAGTTATTGCTAAACGCAAAACAAAAAAATTCTCTAATTCCCATTGCTCTTTACGTTCAGTTCTGTGTCAACAACCACAAAAGTCTCATGCAGTTTCAGAAAAGCTAATTGTACTTCTCCGCCATTTAGTTCTAGGAAAAAAAAATCTTTGTGCTTTTCTGTTTCATGGTTCTCTCTAGGTTTTCAGTCTATTGGGCATACAATAATAATTGTTATTCTATTCTGCCTAATGATAGACCCTTCGACTTCTATCAAATAAGAAGCGGTTTCTTCCCTGCTTTTTATTTCTTTACACAACTCAGAGGCTCAAAGAACATAATTACAAACAATTCCTCAAGAATGGTTCAGTTAATGTTAATTTATACAACAAACTAATTACTGCCAAATGGTAAGAATCACATGTGGAAATCCCTCTCCCACGCACACAACTCAACCAGCAACCATCTGTCTCCGCTCTGGAGAGTACAGGGACACCCGGAGAAGACTGGGGGAGGAAGGGTGTGGGCTCATCAGTTCAGTGTCCTCCCTGCAAACCAGACCCGGAGGACCACATGTGTGCACTATCAGCCGGGTACAGGAAATGCGAAGAAGAAATATGCAGGCAGGAGGGTGCTCACTGAGAACATGTCGGCTGCAGTTTTCCCTGCAGGTACCATCTACCTTCCTCAAGCACAGGGTGCTCTGTATTTGGTTTGGACACAAACTATATACTTTACACTGTCACTCTAAATGTTTACCCTTTCCCTACGCAAAGAGGCACTGCTGACTCTTTTTTGGGGAATAAGTAATTTCTGAAATGAGATGTGGTTTAGTCTATATCTGAAGCAATTAATAAAATAATCTCCTTGCATATGATAACTTGAGAGCTACTTGCTAAATTATTGAAATCATGTATGTGTGTATATATATATATGTACATACATACATACATAGAGAGAGCTAATAATACTTTTTAACATTGAATTGGGTTGAAATATAGCAAATACAGCAAAATATGGACAATTATTTTCTTTAAAATGACAAGATTAATTTTGACATGTAAGCTATGTCTTTTCAAGTGGAATAAAAATATCTAAGTAAGGTTAAAGGTATATTAAAATTTACTTTTATATAAATTAAAAGAGCAATCATAGATGTCTTTTAGCATTTGACTCTCTGACAGAGACACTGGTCCTTGTCAAATATGCACTGAGTGAAAACTGAAGTGAGATAGCATACGGTAGTAAAAGGTTATTGAGTTTTCCCTGACGTGTAGGCTTCTGGGATTAAAGAGAGTTCACGTGTAACATGTCCTCATCTCACTAACGTCGGTCTTTTCCCGTCATGTATGCGCTGGTCATCAGCTAACCAGAGAAACAACCCAAAACAAACTGGAAGCAGCGCACAGCAAATCCGCAGAGATGCCTCCCTGGGTACTCAGAGAGATGTCTGGAGAAAGCCAGGAGAAAGACTGTGCGGTAACATAGCTGCCCCAAAGCCCAAAGTGAAGAGGCTGAAATGGCATTTACTTGAAGATCTTTCTTGAGTTTATTCATCAAAGTTGACACAGATTCTGGGCTGGAATTAGGAATCCTTTTGCCTTTGCTCCAATATTCAGGGATTACACTGTGCATCAAAATACCAAATTCATTACCCCATGGTGTGTGTGTGTGTGTGTGTGTTAACTTAAGATATTATAACAAAATTTAACTGGAAAGACCTTGAGTGATAAGGCTGGTAATTTGGGTGAAGGATAATTCTAGTCATCTAAGTGCAGTGGAGACCTGCAGAATCCTTTTGCTGTTGTCATAGAAAGGAAGTAAGCAAAGGAATAGTGTCTACAATGATGATAATGGAGCTGTTACCATCTTCTCATGGGAGAGGGGAACCATCTCCTCACCTTGACGCCACATGTACTTGGGCAACCTGGGACTCACATACTTTGGGGAGCTTACCAGAGGATACAGGTGGCAGAAGGATGGCCTCGGTCTCAATGATGCTTCTGCAAATGACCCTTCCTTCACCTGTATTACTTTCAGTCCCAACAAATTCACTGCTTAGCTAACGAGTTCTGACTTGAACAAAACTGTTGTTTATACTTCCTCTTGGTGCGAAAGAAAATTTATTTGCCTAATCCCACAAAATTAATCTAACAGCAATATAAAAATGATGAATTGCCACTATTTTATGTTCAAATAAAGGAAAATGAAACACTCACTTAGCTAAGGTTAAGCATATAATAATAAAGCAAACATGAGTCCCAAAGCCTCAGCCCTAGGTTTTTTATCCATGGGACATCTCCTTGGATAGCTACTAACAGCCCCTGGGTGGATGGTCTTCAGATAGGGCAGAAAACGACCAACTGCTGTTGAATTAAGATGTTCAATCTAGAGTCACTGTGCTAGGAAACTGGACAAAACTCTGACCACACCAACATTCCTGTTCTTCCGGACAGTCGTAGGAAGACATACTGTTTAGAAAGAAAGATAATAAATATTTGGGACCTGAAAACTATACTGTTCAACCTCATCAGCCTTGGAATACATAAACATGTAAGAAAAAATGAACATGACCAGAGAGCAATGAAACTGTAAAGACACAAAGTAACTGTTTTAAATTATTTTTTATCATAAACTAATCTTTTGATTTTCCAGGAATCAAAAATGGAAGATGTAAAAACTACTCTCTGCTCAAAGAATTCTCTGGGCTTCCCTGTGTGCACACTCTAAGGGGTCATAGTCTAGTAAGAAAAAAAGACAGATTTCCAGAAAGAAATCTGGAAGAGGTTTAGAAAACTGTTGGTAGAGTTGAAATATTAACTATAAAGGGTCAACAGTTATCAGTCAGTTGTAAGTTCAAGGATAATCACAGCGACTTAACCGTTTATAAGCAAAGAAAAGCATGGCAGCTCGGGGAAGATACGGAAGTGAAGAGCTGTCAGAGCAAGGGTTGTACAGAGGGATGTGGGAAGTGGTAGGATGCTGGAAATAAAGCTTAGACAGAAAGTGAGCACACCAGCCTGGAGACAGACAGGAAGTGTGATTACTTGAGAAGTTACAGAGGAAGTACACTCACTAGCCTGAAGAACTAGAAGGAAGTGAGGTCACCGGGTTCGAGACAGACAGGAAGTCAACTCACCAGCCTGGACACAAAGATAGGAAATGAATTAACCAGGCTGGAAAGTTAATAGGAAGTGAGCTCACCAGGCTAGAGACAAAGAGGAAGTGAATTCACCAGGCTGGAGACAGACAGGAAGTGAGTTCACCAGGCTGGAGACAAAGACTGAAAGTGAGTTCACCAGGCTGGGAAGTTAAATAGGAAGTGAGTTCCACACACTGGGGGCTTAGAAGGAAGTGAGATTACTAGGCTAGAGACTTAGAAGAAAGTGAGTTCAATTCAGCTTCAGGGCTACCACATCCACTTAAACTCTGGGAAATAAAATGTGTAGGATAGCACAAGTACCATCACTCACACCACTGAGGCTCATGCTCCTGAGTTCTGAGGAATATTGAGTAATGGAACCCCCACATCCTTCAGCCTGCTTCCCATAGCCTTGTCTTCAGCAGGCTATGTACACATACATAGTCTACATGTTATTGACAGACAGCATGAGAGCTGAATATGTCAGAATAAATACATTATTTGTCATATCTGTGTGCATGTCAGAACTAAAGAATTATTTGTTAAAACTGAGGTTATAGTTATAGGGTAGACATCTTCAATTATTGCTGTATATTCATTTTTTATTATGGATCAATAAATGATAAAGTTATGAATTTTTAGTCCCTGAATAAGCTTTAGTTGAGGTGTTACATATTATCATCACAATCTGTCTCAATATTCCAAACATGGTATTAAACAAAAGTTTGATGATAATACATTTTGTCCCCCACAATCATAGTAAGTAAAGCAAAAGGTGGGTGCATAAAGGAAAATAAAACATTACATTTTTAGCTTATTTGCTGGTGCACAAGAGGGAAGGGATTTGGTTTCTCTTTTCGGCTGTAAACTTTCTTTAGGCAACTGATGAGAAGCAGAAATCAATTGCCCTGGAACACCCACATGAGATGGAACAAGAACACATTAGAGCAAGCCATGTTATAAAAAGATGGGATTAGGAGATATGTGGTCACTTTTGGACAAAACACCTGAAGAGAACTGGCTGAAATCGTCATCTGAAGTAGTCAGAGGTGTCATTCTACCTCCAAAGACAATAAAATAAAATAAAATAAAATAAAACCTATGTCTACTGGTGTGTGACCAGTGATCCCAGGAGCAGTTTGGTCACATATTGAGTGTTTGACAGGCCACGGGTATAAGTGTTTCACCTTCCATACAGAGCACCTGTTCGTCCTCCTTGCACACCCTTTTCCCTGGATCTGAAATTCTTGGTCTCCTTCCTGAAAGGTCATGATCAGGTTGAGAAGAGCTGTGTATTTCATTTCTGTCTCCTCATTAACCCATAAAACAACCACCATGCATCAGGACCACCATCCATACTTGGTGTCAAGATGAGCACGCGTGTCAGTGAGGGATCAAAGAATTATGGCTAAGGCATTAGAGAAAGAGGAAGCAAGCCCATGTGGGGACTTGTAAAAGAATGTACACAGAATGCCAAAAAATTAAAAAGACAACAGAAAAAGTCAAATACAGAATGTGGGTGTGAAGTCCTATTCTGTACTTGCTTTAGCAAAACCTAATAAAGGCGAAAACTACGGAGATTCGTCAGGAGGGGGCTGGCAAATGGCTGGGCAGGGTAGAACAACTGCTCCCAATTCTGATGACCCGAGTTCAATTCCTAGGACTCACACAGTGGGAGGAATCTAGTCCTTATGTAGTCTGTCCTCTGGGCTTCCCATGTGCATTGTGGTGTTTCCCCACCCTGTAAAATAAATGTGGTAAGAAACGAAATTCGGCATGAGGCAGGTTATCCTTAAGTCTAGAGTAACATCATCATTATCATTATTATTATTATACATATATTGTTTTTATATGCATATATATTAATTTACTGAGAAAAATTATGGAGATCTGGGTTGGCAAGATTATTTCTCCTAAGTACAAAAACATATAGAGCAAAGATTAAAAGAAGACAGTATCTCTGGAGCTTGGAGTCTTCAACAATGTCAAACAGGCAGCACTTCTCACTGTTCAGAATCACAGACAACATTCCACTCTCTCTATAATGTCACAGGTCTTCAAACTGGTAACTACCTATATTTAATAGGTTTAGTTTGTGAAGAAAAGGGGGAAAATCCTGACAGGACAAAGCTAAGTACTCCAAGACTTTCCAGACTGACTTCGTGAGCATCGTATATTAACCCCTAACTACCATTCTATGAGTGAAAGAGCTGAGCTAACATGGCACACTTTGATGACTACTCGCTTGGGAGCTAAGGGGAGGACAAAGGGTAACAGACCCTGCTCAATGGCAGTGTTGAGCACAAACAGAGATGAACACAGTTAGGCAACGGGGAGTCAAACACAGACAGACATGGTCACATCCTACCATAATCACCTTGAATGGGGTGTTGCTTCGTTTTCCCTGCAATTTGGATAGTCACCGTATTAATGCTGAAAGATGACATCTCCTGTCTATACTTCCCTTGTCCCAGGACACCCAACCCCTGACTTAGATGCATTTCTTTGCTGAGATGTGGCACCTTGGATTGTTGGAGAAACAAGACATGTAAGCTGATGCAATGGCACCAAACCAAAATCCACAGAAAGAAAGCAGAACTGCGTGCGGTAGGAAGAAGTGAGCATTCTGATCCCCGTCGGGGCTTTTCCCTTCAATTTTTGCCATAGCTAAGGGTGAACTAAACTGTCTGAGGGCTGGGGACTGCGGCACAGTGGCGGAGCACACGCCTCTCACACAGGGTGCTGAACACAAGTTAAGAAATCTTTCAGGTCATTGTGTAGGAGCACAGCATCATTTCTCAAAGCAAGAATGATGCCAGGGCTTTAATTCATCTGTAATACTCATCACAGCTAACCTGCACCTTGCATAACGTCTACCCTGATGTCATATCGATGCATGGGAGAAAACTAACGGGGAGTTAAGCCAGGGCTCAATATCTCAGCAGAATTCACACAAAGCCACGGGCAGTTGGAGCTTCCTGGAATGGGACAGGAACACATCATTTGGGTACTGTTTTGTCACTCACTTCTGATAACAAAGTTTCATGGCGGACTTTGGAGCTCTGCCTGCTCAACTGCCCATTTCAAACCAGGAAGGGAGAAAGAGCCCATGTTTCGATAATCTCCTGCAGTAGTCACACAGACAACAGGGACAATCTCAGAGAGAGCTTTTACATAGAGGTGGCACAGCAAAGGAAACAGCACATGGCAACTTTTTCCACGAAGACAAAACAAAAAGAGAAAGTTCATAAAAAGGTTCTTCACTCTTTCTCAGAACTGTCAAACAACTTCTACTGGCCAAGAATACCACATGGTAAACACACCAAACAAAAGAAATAATGAAAGATGTATTTACTTGTTCGGGGCCTTGAGTGTTCTATTTTGCACACACCCACACAGCGGAGTCTGCCTTGTGTTGATAAATAACCACAGCAGCCCCAGTGAGGAGGGGAGCGGCGAGGAGGGAGGCTGTCAGGTACCAGATGGTTGTCGGCTGCTCAGCACCATGAGCCAGGCCCCCACACACTAGTCACATGCCCACATGTAAGCTGGGATATGGGTTTACGGCTCCATGGGTCCTGACATGCCCCAACTAGATGGGAGGGAGCAGGGGGCAGTAGGAAAGCAGTAATTGAGGTGTTTCTTCATCTTTAATAATGTGACCCTTTTGTGTTTGCTAAGGAAGAAATGAATTATATCCCAGAACAATCTTTTAGCGACTGATTAGTAGTTATCTGGAAATTTACGATATTCCAAAACTGTTCAATATGGGGCTGTTTATTACATTGTTTTCAGATGGTTTCAGATGCCAACTGTATGTTTTGTTTCATATATATGCACATAATTAATATCAAATTGAGATGTTCTAAGATTTTCTGCATGTATTAGCTAAAGTATAAAATGTCTCCGATAATATACATAAATTGGAACAAAAATGTACAAGCTGGGACATCATTATGACCCATTTTCCCTCATTACTGACACTAAAGCCACAAAGAAGGAAATAGCTTTGTCCTATGTGTCTGGGCCGTTCTCATTGTTCCCAGCCTAACACTACGTAAAAGTTTGTTTCCGTACACCTCATGCTGCTTCTTCTAACACAAATGAAGGTAGGTACAGTCTAGAACAGTCAGGGTGGACACAAATCCACGTGTACTGAGACTGAGGCCACTCTTCCATCAAGAAGAATTGCTTTTGACTTGGAAAAAGAATCGAGTGGAAAGGTTCAGTGAGCAAGAGCTGCTTTTCAAATTCAAGACATCCCCTATTTCAACAAGCCTTTCCCTTTGACGTCCAAAGTTTGTAATACAAACTCAGGAGTTCAGGGCACAAGCTGGTCTCCAGCTCCAACAGCACCAAGATGGGCCATCTTAATCAAAGCCAAGTGTCTAGGTCATATGCTCGTTCTCTTTAGCCCCAGCCTCTCTGTTCCCTAAGGTTGCTGGCCATATTTCCCCTTAACATCAAGGGCAGCGTGCAAGGTGCTTGGGGGAGTCCTTGAGGTCTCAGGACTCTGGGAGCAGGTGGCAGAGGCAGCTCTGAGTGGAGCCTCCAGTGCTGTCCGTGCCGTCTTCATGAGAGCGTCCTATTAGAAAAAAGAGACCGAGCATCCTCTAGAACAAAGATAAGCCGGCCTATTTAATTAGGGCAAACGCTTGATATCCACTTCTCCGTGTTAAACACACAGCCACACAGGCCGCGGAGGTCTGATTAATTTTAATATGCATGGTTGTGACAAGTGCCTCGGGGGTGAGGGAGGGAAAAACACACATGGGCACGCAAACACACCAACTCCTCAGCCAGGCTGCTGTCAGTGTCGGAAAGACGTTGTAGGCTGCCCAGATTAGCGTGCCCTTATTCAGCTGGGGATGGCACCTTCCTTGTGAGGGAAGAGAGGCCTCAGAAACAGGTGGCTAGCTCTTCGCTCCTGAATAAATGATATCCCCAAAAGCCATGATATGGGATCAGCAGGAAGGGCTGCCGTGTTCCCCTTGTGATTATTTATAAATATGTAGCTGGGGTCAGCAGGTATCCTTCTGGGAGCTCTGTGCATTGAACATGATGGTCCGGAACTCACAGATTCAGTAGGGATGGGGAAAAGAAGTATCCCATTTATCTTTAAAAAATTGCAACGATCTGAATAAAAAAATGGTTGGTTCTAGCTTATGCTGTCCCTCAGTTCACACACATGTTTAAACAGGAATCAATATTTTATAATCAATGTCCTCATCTTTTTATATTAAGACACAGATATCCAATTTAAAGCACAATGCTACCTTG
This sequence comes from Chionomys nivalis, assembly GCF_950005125.1. NCBI lineage: Eukaryota > Metazoa > Chordata > Mammalia > Rodentia > Cricetidae > Chionomys > Chionomys nivalis. The sequence goes on along the minus strand of NC_080086.1, from coordinate 6,362,070 downwards.
ACCATGTACAGGAGATTAAGGACACTCCCAAAAGTAGATCATTTTAGTAGCCAAAAAGCAAGTTCTAATTGGCCAGAAGGATAGAAGCCATGTCGCTCCAGCGGTTTTTTGAGGCCCCAGCCCCATTTGCAGCTCAAGGCCCTACCATATACAGAGGAATCCCACAAGCAATCTCCAAGCCTCCATGAGCCAAACCTGAAGGTCTTTTGGGAAATTATAAATAAATTTTCGACAACACTTAATGAATTCAAACAGAGCAGGCTGAGCGCCCCTGGGTTAGAGTCTAGCTTGCCCAACAAGAAGAGGCACATTTTCAAGTGACAGAAGGCACAGTTGAACACAAAGCCACAGCGTGTGGCCCCTGATAGCAACTAGAGTCCCATTGCAAAGTCCCCTTGTTTGTCCTTCATGGGAACAGCACAGGCAAAGCCTCTTCAGGATGTACTTTCTCAAAGGGACAGTGAGCCAGGAGACAAGGGCACCACAAACCTCTGCCAATTAAAGCATCTTCAGGCTTTCCCCTGATGGGGTCGCTTTCTCTCTCCACCTCATCAAATGCAGAGCTCAGAACAAGAGTGAGTTTCAGAGCACAGGTTCTCTGCACAGGGAGAGAGATGCTGGGGCACTCTTTGATTAGAGGGTACAAATCTTTATTGTCTTCCCCAGGATGATCACAATAGAAAGCTGCTGGGCTAAGGATTCTGAGTCTCCATCTTGACATCTCAGGTAAAACAGTGAGGCTTGATTTAATTTCTAAAGGGACACTCCACAGCAGATGCATGAGTGCTAAGAAGAGGCACAGTTAATTCCTCTGCACACTCAAATGTTGCACATACAACGCCTCTGGCCGTGTTCACAGGGCCGAAGACCACACGCTCGGGGCTGTCTTTCCAGAAGGACTCCTTTGCTACTGGAACACGCCACCAACAAAAGTGGATGGCCCACAATGCCTACTTCAGCAACTCTAAACTCACGAGGAACCGGGAAGAAGGGGCTTCTCATCTATTTGAGGATGCACGCTTATAAACACCAAGACATTCGCAATGAAAATTAAAGGGAGGCTTACACTGAAACAATCTTTTTCTGGAAAACTGTACAAGTCCTGTAGAAGGTGCCATCAAGTACAGTAGATTAGGTTCATGACAGACACAAATAATGAAAGACACACCAGACAGTAAGATCTACATACATGTCCTAGTTTATAAAGAGACCAGTGTTATGACTGCCTGTACATTAGTTCTGGTTCATACAAACAAACAAACAAACAAACAAACCAGAGATAACCTAATGTTTAATCCAATCTAACTAGTGGTGAATCTCTTTGCTGCCTCAGCCACAGACCTATGCTGCTGGGGCTAGCATGAATGAAAACTTGCCTGCCTCCACCCTGATGGTCTGTGGGGGATTCTCGGGGTAGCTCAGGGAAGAGCCTGCAGATGTGGGGAGGTCTGTTCACGAACTGGACTTTTCCAAGCTCAGTGCCTAGTTTCAGTGGTTCTCACAAGAGGAGAATTATCTGCAAAACCTAAGCAGAAGAGCACAGAGCTGCTTTCCACAAAGCAGCATGGTAGGACTTGGAGAAGACACTCTGTCCGTAAGGCCTTAAAGAACGGGACTGTCTTCAGGGCCTTAAAGAGCGGGAGCAAAGATCTCCTGGGGAATTCAGGGGAAACTTTCAGCTGTGTGCCTCAGTGCCACGAACAGAACTGTCATAACCGACAGCTTCTCACACACGGTGAACATGTTCATAAAGGCCAGACAGTTCTGGAGACATGGGAGCCACAGTCTAAGGAGCAGGAACACAGAGAGATACAAACACTAAGTAAAACCAGGCATAAGGCAGCCCTGAGAAAGGCATACACATGCCCGCGCACACTTGGGCATGCTCCTGTACACGGAGAGAATGCAAAGAAAAATTAACAAAAGATGGGACAAGTGAGTCCGAGAGAATGGTAAAATTTTAGGCAACTATGGGTCTCTAGATATTAATATTTCTTCTTAGTGCACAGTGGGAATACAAGAAACCCACCAATGGAATATTACACCACCCTCCTAATTTCACACAGAATTCATGACTTCACCCATTATTAATCTGGGGAAACTGTCTTTCTTACTGTGAAGTCTTTCTTCACATAAGAAGCAGACTAAGCACGTATTTATTTGGGTGAATATATAAATAAATATGAAAGCTATGACCTGTTTATAGGTTAGCTAGCTTCTCGTTTGCTTTTGGTATTACTGATTCTAGATCCTAAATGTCGCCCACCCTCAACCAAGGAATTCTGGAAAAAGTGTGTTCCCGGTACCCAAGGAGTGAGAGTCCTTGATGAACCAAGATGTGCCAGTGATGAGAGCTGGGCATTTTCCAAGCTGACTACAATTTACAAAGCACCCTTGCCGCCATTACCTCAGCAGCTCCCTGTGGTCGCCTGACGGGAACGGCACAGACGGCAATGCAGTGAAGGGCAGAAGCGTTAACAGTAATCTTAGTAAAGGAACCCAAGTAGATGCCCCATTTCCTGGGAAGTCACAATGCAGATGCTGTTTCCGGTAAATCTTACTGAGATTAAACGTTCACGCAAGCAGCAAGCTGCAAGATTCAAGAGTGAAATGTAGATAAAATTGCATTGTAGAATATTGCTAAACCTTTGCTAAGTGTCCCTCTAAATGGTTCAGAAACTAGACAACACACATACAGGCAGACAGACAGACAGACAGACAGACACACACACACACACACACACGTGCACGCATATGTATGTATCCCAAGGTTCAGCTATAAAAGACTGAGCTTAGCTCCAAATATCCAGTCTAGTTACCCTGTCTGCATAATGGCTTCACCAAGAGGCTTAAATAAAACATATTATTCCCAGAAAATGGGTAAATACACATGACTTTCTGCCCTTTTGCTTATATGTGTCACGTTGGATAAAGTCGCTCATGAGTTTGAAAGTTTTGCTAACCCTGGGAGAAGCAGGCAGAGCCCCAGGAGGAGTAGGGAGGCATGGAAAGTGTGCGGAGTCCCAAAGAACGCAGTTGTACTTTAGGGACAGAGGACTCAGGTTGCCCACATGGGGCCCCACTTCCAACCCAAGTATCACAGAAACAAAACCAAGGGATAAATGAAGAAGCACATTATATCTTTAAATCCTGGAAACGATGTGCATGTATCATTGTGATTTGCTTCTCCCTTTAGGGCCAGCAACAAAGCAGAGTTCTGATCTATGGCTTGTCAACATATTACCTAATGCCACCAGTAATACTATTCACATCATTAGTGAGACATACATAGCATGAGTGTCTTGGTGTTGTGTTCTGTGTCTCCGACTCATAGAAAGAACTGAAGGGAATGATCTCAAGGACTTCATAATGATGGAAAATGCATTTAAGAAAAAGAGAAGATAGAAGAGTTGAAGAACCTGACATGAAGAGAGGATGGCATGAAGATGTGGAGGAAGGAAGAACACAAAAGTGCATGGAAAAAGACAAATGAAAAAAATTAGGATTTTGTACAATGTGATAAAAGGCATCAAAAACCATCAGTCAAAAGGCTGCCACCCACAGGTAGGACTCACAGGGGCCGACCACGTGTCCTGTGCTCTGTGTTGGAGATTCCGATAGTGTGAATGATCACATAGCACCAGAAAGAAAGAAGGCACAGAAAGTTACTAACAAATTACTGATAAAGATGTGGTAAGAGCAGGGGGGACAGTGTGGGAGGGACCGCAGGGGGCAGGGGCAGGGGGACAAGGTAGGGGGCAGCATCTGTGGAGGCAGAATGGGGGCAGTCCTTCTATTTGAATTCTGGGTCCTCCATACAATAATACCAGGGTCAATTCACTAAATGTTTTTAAGTAAAGCAATTGCTAACTTGGGTGTTTTAAATTTTGCTTTCCGTTTATTGATTTAGTGTGTATGTGGAGAGGCAGTGAGACCATGGTGTGTGTTGGACAGCTTGGTTCTCTCTGCCCAGCATTTGGGTCCCCGGGAGAGAACTCAGGTGTTCATATGTAGCATGCCTTTAGCAGCTGAAGCCTCAGTCCTCTAACCCGCAGAGCTCTGTGAGGAACACGTGAAGAACGCACACTAATAGAAGGCCAGATGTTTTGGGGAAATTTCTCCACTCTTTCACTGTGTCAGCAACAGGGGAACAGTACTGAAGGAGATTACGCATGGTTTTCACCAAACATTTGAAAATTTAGTATGATTACCACAACTCTAGTGAGCATAATATTGGAGTAAAATTAATAACTGGCCGATGATTCAGTGTTATACTGGAACAAGAGTAAACTTAAAGGTAGTGTAACTCTAAATCCCACTTCCTGTGAGACCTGGACGCAACCCTAATACCAACTTCCTGTGAGACCCAGGCTCATCTCTAACTCTCACTTCCTGTGAGGCTCAGTCTCAACTCTAATACCAACTTCCTGTGAGAATCAGGCCCAACTCTAACTCCACTTCCTGTGAAACTCAGGTAAATGCTGTGTCATGGAGAACTAAAGATCTGCAATTCTATTACTGATAATTATTTAGCTCCCAGACATTTTCTTCTACAATAATGTTTATTATAATTTCAAGATCTTTTTCATTTTTCCTCTTCCTTTTTAATGGTAATATATGCTCAAACAGTCTACAATGTGGTAAGTTGTGTCCTTAAACACTTCTGGAAGCCTGCACACCTAAGGAGTAACATTTATTTTAGTGAGAAACTGCAGGAATATGGAATCATGTGTGCGAAAGTGTAGGAGTAAATAATCCACGGTGCAAAATAAGCAAGCTGTGTATGAGGCTGTGGTTTCCAGACCGAGGGCAACGCCAGCTTCGAAAATGGTACTAGGACATCTTTAATCATCAGAATTCTCATCTGAAAATGAGGGAAATGAACCTAGTGACTGAGGTCATGTGTATGTGTGTGGTCCTTCCTGATTCTGATAGAGCTATACACAGAGCCCAGGTACGAAGATCAGACAAACATTTTCAATGAATTTTGACATATGTTAAATTATATAATATATAGTACATAATCTAATACATATAATTTTATGGCTTTCCCCAGCATATCATGAACTCAGTATCATGACAAGGAATCATGTGTCACCTGTCACAGTATCACATGTCATGCCAATCTTCAGTTGCTGTGCCAAAGAAAGGCTAGCTGATCCTACAGATTTAGACAGTACTGCAGTTGAAAGGCTGATAGATAATACCAGGGTCTCCTATGAATTTAGCCGCACATATCTGATAAAGGAAGAAAGGACAGTAATGGACAAGATGGCTCAGTGGGTAAAGGCACCTGCCTCCAAGTCGGATGACCTGAGTTCAATCCCTGGAATCTGCATGGTTGAGGAAGAAAGCTCACTTCTGCAAACTGTCTTCAGATCTCTGCACAGTACATGCTCATACCTGTTCATGTGTGCATGCACATACACACACACACACACACACACACACACAATAAACAAACAAATAAATAGACAAATAGAAAAGAATGGACATTTAAAATATGCATGACTAAATATTTTTCATAATGAGAGCCCAAAATTCTGAAAGAGTGAAAACGCAACCCTAGTTTAATGTTATAGTTTTTTTCCTAAAATTCATTTGAAAATCTTTGAATGCATCACTTGGGAGGAGCACAGGCTGGAGCAGACAAGAGGTGTGTTTCCTCCACCCACAGTCCCCTCTGCTCCCTGGCTGAGAGTCTCACCTCCTGGGCCTCCTCTCCTCAGGTCCCCGTCCCTGTTGGCTTGCTCTTGGCAGGGGGAGGCTGAAGATAATGTGGTCTTTCTGATGAAATCTGTTCCCCCACCCCCACCCCATGAGAGGAAGCCAAGAGAACATGGCCTCTCATAATGATTTCACTGGGCTTAATGAAATTTTCATCACAACCTGCTGCTCATTTTAACGGCCTCTGAGAAACAATGGGCGAATATCTGGAGGAGAGAAAACCTCTACTCGATCACTTAGCACCATTCCCTGTCTGCTCCCCACTCTTTTCCAGAGCGTTCTCCCTCCATGGGACCACGACAAGGGCTTGTTATTTTCCAACCAACACATGCTATGTTCTTCCCTTCAGACTGAATTAGTTTTATCTCTTTGATGCTAGGTAACGTAAGACCCTCCGCTCATGTGTGTGCGCTCTACCCATCATTGCGGTCCCTTGTGCATGGGTGAGGAGACACGTATGAGGGGTCAGACATGTCCAGTACCCTCTGTCTGATCAGTGATGTCCCAATGGCCAACAGAGCGTCAACTTGCAGGGAGACCTACAATCTCCTAAGATACAATTCCTTACACTTTTCTTTTTGAAAGTCATATAATTTCTTCCTGAATAAGAGCATGACTCTCTCAAATATAATTTACTTTTTGATAAGTCTGTTGATTGTTTTCGTCATGGAATGTGCATTCTCGAAAGAGTCACGGAGGCTCATGCCTGCAATCCCAGCATTCGGGACACCGAGGCAGGAGGAGCATCGTGAGTCTGAGCCCAGCCTAGGCTGTATACTGACCCTAGGCAAATGTAGACTACTCTATGAGACCATGTTTCAAAACAACAAAGGAAGTATTTAAAAATGCATATACATTGTTAAAAGGGCAAATAATCAGAGTATGTCTACGGCTCTGAAGATTCAGAGCAAGTTCAAGAAACCTGCATGTGGGGGTGTAAAGGCTTCTCCATGCTCTGTCATACAGACGTTGTTTCTGAAACTCAAGAGGGCAGAAGAAGGAGTCTATATATGTGTGTCTATATGGTCAGTATGTATAGGTGTATGTGTGTGAGTGGTACACGTGTGAGAAGGGTGTATACACAAACACACAGTTTGCTTGCCTATGCATGCACAGAGGTCAAAAGAGAGCACTTCCTGTCTTCCGCTTTCTGTCCTAATTCCCTGGAGACAGAAGTTAGCCTGGTGGCTACCAAGTCCCAGGGATCTTCTTGTCTGCCCCCTACTGTACTGGGCTTACAGGCATACATGTGGCCACACCTGACGAGTGGCAGTAGTGACATCCAAATGGTAGGTTCCCACATCTACATAGCAAGTGCTCTTACCAATTGAGTCTCCATTCTAGCCCAAACTTGGACTTTTCAATTCTTGCCTTATTCAATTTAAATTCTCACAATCTTATTTATCAACACATTACTTCTTCTTTGAGCATTTAAGTATTTTAAGAGGAAAAAATACACTAAAGTACATTACTGATAGAGACACAGCAAGGAAAGTCTTCTTAACTTCATATGCAGTAATGCTGTTTCCTTGTGCCAACCCTTCCCGTATGAACATCCATCTTTGCTCTTCTGCCCAGGTAGCTGCTCCTGGTAATTCAGCAGTTCCTGCAGTGATCAGTAGTCCCCTGTATCTTTTGCCAAGTACCGTGGGTACCTTCTGCTGCTATCTTTCCCACAGAGATTTATGCATTGGGTTTAGGCCTGTCCTCCACTGCAAAGTTAAGAGTTCATGTATGTATTGTTAGTCAACCCAATACAGTGGGGAATGACGATGTCCTACACAAAACTCCCTTTAATAGTATCATCTTAAGATGCCCCTTCAAACTTCTGCGGATAGAATGCACAGAACGAACTGGGACTCCTTAGCCCTTATCCTTACATTCAGATTATATCAAAAACTGTGATTTTAAATTAGCACACAAGGCAAACACTGTCCAGCTCCTCCTCTGAAGTACGTATCGAAATCAGAGATGCACAGATGTAAACAAATTATCAACTAATGGAGCCCATGGTCCTGAAGGCAAACATTCTCACAAAGTCTGAGCAAGTCGAATCTCAAAAGAGATCAACAGACCTAAACGTGGCCCAGGGAGATTTATGGCAAGTTTGCTAGGAGATTCAATGTTTGAAAATCTCCTGGGAACTTAAAGATCAATGATTGTGTGTATGTTATATTAACAGGTAAAATTTTAAACTCCCAGGGAAACCATGGAAAAGAGAAAAGTAGGTCCTGACAGCGTCACCTGTGAAATCTTGCCGCAAGCATCCTGCTTTGCGCCGGGTCGGGGAGCCTGGCTCTTAGAATCAAGAGCTCAGCAATCACCTCCTCCCACACTGAACTGATATCCTTCTACGAGGTTTAACATGTACGAAGAAAGAAAAATACTAAAAGCTGTGTTGGGGAATGAAATAAATGGAGCTGTCAGTTTGCGACTGAAATGTTTGTCCATGTGGACAGTCTCACAGAACTAACAAAAACTGCTGGAACTGGTTCTGAGGCCACAGGGCCAAAGGCCAGCACACGGACTTGCTATACACCACCAGCTAGCAGTTGACAATTCAAGTCAATCATAGCATGGTTATGAGTTATTCTTCTTTTTATATAAAAAGTAATACATGAGCATAAATTTAGTAAAATACACCTAAGGCATGTATCTGGAAACTGTAAGACCTGAGATCCTAATAACTGAGAGAGATTTTTGGATGAGAACAGTCAATGTTTTTAAGATACGGCTTTTTCATACTGAGATCTAGAGGCACAATTCATTCTCAGTCAAATTCACATTATTCATGGGATATATGTAAACTGCTTTCAGAGTTTGTGGAGAACAAAAATAGACTCAGAGTAAGCCATAAAATCCCCAATAAAAAAATGAAAACTAAAAGACCGACAGTACTCAAAGCAAGACTTCATGTTTGTGAGCTATGGTCATTAGGACAGGGTGGTATTATGGAAAGGAAAATCTAATTATTAAATGGACTCAAACACAGAGGACAGAAATAAATACACAACAGTTCAGTCGACCACCTTCACAAAGGGCAAAGGCATTCAGTGGACAAGGACCACCTTTCAGTATGGACACTTTGCAGACAATTAGGTAGTTCCTTATAAAGTCAAGCAACACCTCCCCATGTACTCAGCCACGATGTTCCCAGGGACCTGAAAACGTACTGGCTCCCTCACATTGTACAGCACACATAATTTATATTCCAAGCCCATCTTTTCTCCACTGTGTCTCTTGGTTTGCTCACTTAGAGAGTCACTCTTGTGTACTGAGTGACTTCTGTGCCCCGGACTTCGCCATGGTCAAATTGGAACAAGTTACCATCTGGATATAACCTTCAGCAGGTTAGCAAGATTTTTCTCTTGATTTGCTTTATTTTTAAGATAAACCCTTGCATGTGTGCATATCAAGTTCTGGCTGCTATCAGTAACTATGAAAAAGTCTTAGAACTAGAACCCAAACAGAAAGAATTCAAAAACCCAAAAATAGGAGGCTGAGTAGGGCTACTTTTAAGTAACTAATAATAACATTTTTATTGACTATATAAGGGGTGGCCCTAAGATCAAGGTGGGATAAGATATAGTGATGTTTAAAGGTTACAAATGTAACACATTTCTAAAATGGTTCTTGAGGGGGAAAATTTTACTAGAAATGCATGGTGCAGGCTGCAGATACGTGACAAGTAGGTGGGTCTTCTGGGCAATGCTGCGACATTCTATTCTTGAACCTTTAAGTTTCACTCAAGAATAACTTACTCATGCATAAAATAAGGCTCACGCCGCAACATGAATTCATGATTTAAAAGAATCTTAGTACTTCTGAGAAGAAAAAGGAAGAGAGAGACAGGGAGAGAGGGAGAGAGAGAAGGGAGGGAGATAAAGAGGGAAGGAAAGAAGAAAAGAAGTATAAATGAAAGGAAGTAAGGAAAAGAAAGAAAAAAGAAAAGAAAGAAGGAAGGAAAGAAAGATGGAAGGAAGGAAGGAAGGAAGGAAGGAAGGGAAGGAACATTCTTAATAGCCATAGGTTTCTATTTTGTCCAATTTAGGAATCTAAACCAAACATCAGAACTAGAAACTAAATAAAATCCTTAAACCAGGAAGGGCACAGCCCAGTTTCCTCTTCCAGCCTTTACCTTCTGGCTCATTCTTGATCAGCTCTTCCATCTTCCTCTGCTTTAAGGTGTCCACTACGTCTGCCAAGCTGCCCTTGCGCCGCTCCGGAGTCCCCAGGGCTGTGCCAGACACGGACTCACCACTCTGTCGCCCACCTTCTTCTGCCTTCTGAGGTGAGGTAGATGAGTTGTAAGGGGCTAATGAAGACATAACTTTATTGCCATCGACTTCCTAGAAGAGAAAGCAGAGAGGGGGTGGGTAGTTTAAGATCAGGTTTCTTGTGGGAGAAGGAGCTGTGTGGCTTATTCCATGTAAAAATGTAACCTGTCACTCTGGAAAAGCAAGGAGCAAAAGAACATTTCAAAAACACTTGCCTTCACTTTGCAAGACGGCTCAAGAATGAGTCACTGATTGCTTTACAGGCAAGAACAAATGAGGGGGCCCCTTGTCACAAAGTGAGGTAGCAAGTTCTTAAACTCAATGGCAGTGTAGGTCTGCTCTACCGCCCTGCTCTTGTACGACAGTCTCAGTGGTTAGTATGACTATTAGACAGAGCTGTGAACTGGATTCAACTTCCTGGTGATGCTGGAATGTTTGAACAAATCATATATACCATATATACCTGTACGCTCTCTTCATCCTCAGCTGACTCCTCGTCATTTCCCCCTAAATGGCACAGGCTCTCCCCTGGTGCCCTTCTCAGTCTTTTACGAAAGCCCAGAGACTTGGACACCAGGCAGGAAGACTGTAAGATTGTCTCTGCGTCTTCGGGAACCTTCCTCCCGCCACTCCGGCTTGAAGCCTGCTTTCTGGCCCTCCCCTGTGCTTCACCCCGTTAACCAGTTCCCTGAAGTTTTGCTTCTTTGTAATTAAATGACCATGAGGGACTCTATTCTTTGTTCAAAAACCTTGTGCTTCTGTCTTCTCTTATCTCTTCTCTCCCAAATTTCAACCACAAATTTGTGACATTTGTAACGTGCAGGGTATATTTTGTGCCAAAGATATTTCAGGCATTTTAAAAAGCATGAAGCCGGCACGATAAACAGTTTTCTTACTTCAGGGTTTTCCCTGGGGTCATAGCTTATGTCCATGGTTTTTTAAGTTCCCACAAAGTAGAGCGCTATTATGAGCAAAATTGTGTCATCGGAGCCCTGCAAGTTTCACTCTGATTCCGTGTCTTTTCTGTATAGTACGGAAGGTCTCCTTTAACACATGACCAAAGGTGAGTCAATGGAGCCTATATCACACACTATGCCTGTGGATGCCTTCATTTTCTGTGTGAGAGTTCATATCTGACATCGGAAATACAACAAAAGGCACTAAAGTCTCATTCTTTTCAAATTAGGGCTAATATTGGCTAGCTTAAGTATAATAAATTGCTTGGCTAAAATCTTGTCATCTCAAGCCTTGGAAATAATGATCAAAATAGTCATTGTATGTTAATATGACTTGAACTAACAGATGTTAGTGGGTACAGGGACATCAGCTGTAGGAGAAATACGTCTGCCTGATAGGCTAACGCGTGCGGAGGAAACACAAGAGGACAAGGAATACAGGAAGGAAGAAAAGTGAGCTAGCAAAGTCTTTTAAACTACAATCCAAAATCCCAAATAGCTTAATCCCAAGGAACTTCCTTTCTCCCCATCACAGAACATACCACTGATACTTCCAGTGAATATTGTATACATACAATTTAGTGTCCAATGTATGGGTTTAAAATACAACCTACATTATGCAGTAATTACAAGCTCTTGGAGGGAAAATGCATGCCTACTTTTGGAGTTATTTATTTAAAACTCTACATAAATATAAGCACACACAGAAACAGCACATATAGGTTCCCTGGAGTCGAAGCACTGGATGCTTCATCCAGTAAACTAATAAGAATGTTTCTCATGAACAGCCCACGGTACACAGCATCTACAACACAGGACACAGCAGGGAGCGTTTATATTCATTGCTCACCAAAGATTCATTTCATTTTCCTCCACGGCCAAAGTAAACACACCTCAACTGAGGCTTCACCCCAAGCACACCTCTGTGTACCTGGTCCTCCCATGAAAGCTCGAGAAAGAGCACTGTAGCTGACTGAGGACCGTGTGCCTGTGTGTGACAGGTCATCCTGAGAGAGGACGGCTCCCATACTTGCTCGCCACGCCACTGGGTATAAAAGATCAGAGATGACTCACAAAGGAAGTCTCCCATCTTATACACCTTGCATTTTCTCACCTTATGTACCGGAAGGCGATGTTTTGAACCATATAACCTATATCACAAGGGTTCTAAAGGTTCAAAGAGTGTCATGGCAGGATGAACTTAGAGGAAATGCATTAAACATTGTTACTGCTTCTTCACACGGGACTCTACCTTATTGCCACTTCACCTGTCAGGTGACATTTTACACTGCTAATCCTTCTAATAGGTGGCTGACAGCTGTTTCAGTCTGGGACGCCACTGTTCATTTGCATGATGAACATCTTGTTGGGGAGAGCCGCCTGAGCCTCCAGTCAAGAGCGCCTTAGCCCCAGTTTCTTCCTGAGATTGTTTTTGTCCTACATAAAACATGGCTACACGTTTCTTGTTACTCTGATGGCAGATGAAACCCAGGTACTCTGCTTTAAGAAGCACAAAAGGGCCAAGAGAGCCGAATGAGTCTAATCTACTCCTAAAATCTGAGGATGAGTTTCAGGACCTTGCAGACAAAAGCACACAATTGCGAGGTTGGCATCTGAGTAAGCGAATCTCCGAGTGCATTTGGAGGTCCCTGCCTTTGCTGTCCTCCAACAGATTTCTCTGACTTCATCTGCGTGTCACCTCTGCAAACAAGAGAGTAAGGATGGTGCGCTCAACACGGGCCCCTCACTGACACACCCTTGTGAAAACATGTTTCACTCTTTCTAGAGAGAGCATTTCACTATAACTACTCGGAGGAAAATACTGTGTCGGATATTTAAACGTTAATTCAGATAATGAGAAAGTGTTACTTCATTTGAGAAAAGAATTGCATTAATAAAATTCAACCACATCCAAACAGCACTTTATCCTTAGGTTCAGTCTTACAAGATGCATTACCTTACTTAAATTTTGGTTCTATGTGTGGAAATGAAATTCAAACATGGCAGAAAAACAACATTATATTTATATCTCATTTATTAAACTATAGTAATAACTGGATAGTTTATTTCGAGCATTTTAAAGAGTCTTATAGGCCTAAATTTAATTTTTATGGTAGGACTAATTATGATTTCCAGTTAATAGAGAAACAAAGAAATTCAGATAGGGGAAAATTACTGAGGTCATAGGAACATTGAATAATGAGAAAACCTAGTGGGGCTTCAGAATGCTTGCATCTGACATTAGTGATAACATGCTTTTTTTCTGAAAAATAAAAATAAAATAATTGCCTGTCTATCATATGGGATCAAGGTAGACCATCTTCTTCCTAGTAATTATGAAAATGAGAAATTTCTTCTAATATGTTCACCTTCTGTACAAGAAAAATGTTTCCAAATTAGTTAAAACAGTCCAGACTTGCAAATCTTGCCCATCCTTCCAGCCAACGAAATTGAAAAGAACCTTTAACACTTAAACAAAGATATGAACTCAGCTTCATTTTCCCCTAACTAGTGGATTAGAGTAAAAATAATAGATAGTTGTGTTTTCAAAGCTACCTACAAATCCTAGCTGTCCCTCTTGTCTCAGTAAACTAAGCACAAAAGAAGCAACAGAGGCCTGAATGATGATGGATTCAAGTTTCATCAAAACCAGTCTATCAGCTGTGGGGTCACAACAACAGCAGCGTCGGGGATGACGGAGAGATGAAGAGGTGTTCCGCTGGACACGGTCAAGCTATCGATGAGCAGGCCCGTAAAACTCACCAACAAATACAAAAACAGAACACGTCCAAGCTAGCAGTAAGCAGACCCCTAAAACTCACCAACAAATACAAAAACAACATGGACAAACTAGCAGTGAGCAGGTCCGTAAACTCACCAACAAACACAGAAACAGGACTTTGAAAATCATCTTAATGCCTATTTTGTGCATTTATTCCTTAAACGTCTTTTAAAAGAGCAAGATCATTATCATGACACCTCCTCGGCTTGTTTTGTATCGTCACCCCTTATCATCTACCTGTCAAGTGGAGCAGCGTCAGGGGCAGTAATGATCCTCACATAGGCCTTCCCTTAAGTCTGGACAGCACTTTCTTTGGCTAACTTTTTCACTTTTATTCTTTTCCTGAGCATTATACTGTGCTTGCTTTCTCTGGGGTTACAGACTCCTGGGAGACTGCTCATGCTTTTCTCCTGAACACAATCCCTATGTGTGCATATGCACACTTCCTGGACTCACACCTATCTCACCACCACCTTAGAGAGTCGACTTCCCACTAATTGATTATTCCAGGTATGAAGCTACTCCTGAAATCTCCCACAAACTCCTATTAACAATGGATTGCTGGGTGGAAAGCTCTGATCTAATGCATGGTCCCAAGAAGCCCATCGTGTAGATGGAAGATGATGTTAGATAATTACTGTAATATATATGTATATATGTATATGTAAACAAATGGACTGAGCATGATGGTGCATACCTTTAATTTCTGCATTTTTCGGTCAAAGGCAGCTAGATTTCTATGAATTATAGAATAGCATGATGAGTTTAGGTCATTCCATGTCCACAAGGAGTCAGATACTTTCTGTCTGTCTCTCTCTCTCTCTCTCTCTCTCTCTCTCTCTATATATATATATATATATATATATATATACACACATACATATATATACACACACATATACGTATATATATACGTATATGTGTGTAGATATATATTAATACATATCAACAATTATAGATAGATAATCATATATATAAAATATATCTGATTTATGATCTATTATCTATATATCATCTATCATGTATCTATCTTCTATCATCTATCTATCAACCATCTGTCAACTACCTTATCATCTATCTAACATCTATACATGAATCTAGAGATGGAAGAAATGCTGAAGTTCACACACAGACTTTGTTACTTTGCTACATGATCCTCAGAAAACTCTCTATTCCGAGTCCTGTGATGTACTGTAGTGGCTAATCTTCATTGTCAGCTAGAAAGGATTTAGAATCACCATAGTAACACACTTCTGGGTGTGTCTGTGAGGGCTTAGCTAAGCCCCAAAGCCACTGGACAGGGAAGTCTCACTTTGAACGTGGGAAGTGCTGTTAATGGAGCAGAGACAGCCTGAATGAGAACAGAGAGAGACAGCTAAGCCCCAGCATTGCTCGCTCTCCCTGATTCCCTTCTTGGAATGCAATCACATCAACTGCCTCACGCTCCCACCACCGCGACGAACTGTAGTCCCTTGACCTGTGACATAAAAGAAACCCTCCTCTCTCTGGCTGTCTTTTGTCAGGTACGTAACAACAACAAGCAAAGTGGTGAATATATACACACTGGATAAACCTAGAAAACGTCTTCAGCACAGTCAACGTGCACTGTGGGTATCGAATTTACAGCCGGGAGCTGGGCTCACAGGCTGACAGGGAAAGTTGCCGCGTTATAAAAATCACTTCCTTACATTGCACAGGCAGGATCCAAGTCAACATCTGCTTGTATTTGGGGACGCCATACGCAATGGTGAGTGCTCTTTGATTGCTTTTCCTCCCCGTGTTGAAAAACAGGGCAGTGATGCCACACAGTTCCACGCTGGCTTGCATTTCTTCTCAAGCCCCGAGCTGGAAAGTCAGCTTGGGCTTACACTTCAGTACTGAATGAAGAACTATGTCTTGTGAATGATTTCAAATCACATCCCACTGGCAGAGATCACCGCAATGGACAACAGCTAGCCGGCTTACTGATGGTGCCAAGCATAGACGAGCTTGTTATGAAATGCATATCCTTGAACTAAAAATGCAGGCACACCTGGGAGTATCTGACCCAGGTCTCCCACCTTGCTCCAGCATTCCTACCTCACACACTTGGGAAGGGGAGCTCGGACATGAGATTCAAAGAGAGTGATGGCCACGGTGCTTCAAGGACTTCTATTGCAGAATAAGGAGAGAGTTAGCAGGAAAGGGTGAGTGGGGGGGACCAGCAGCTATTGTGAGGAAGAAGCAGGTCATTAAATGACTGGACTCAAGAATGTGGATGTTCTCGGGAAAACTGGTGGAGGAGAGGAGAGGCCTGATAGAGGCATGGGGATTCAAACTCAGCTCCCACACAGCGACGGCAAGTGCTCCGCCCCTGGAGCCCTCTCCGCACCCCGAGCCTTCTACTAATTTCACAGAAACAGAACGGAGAATCTGAGACTGATTTCACAGCCACAGAATAGACTCTGAGACTGATTTGTTTTTGCCAACGATGCATTCTGATAATAGGCTGCCGTTAGAAATGTGACAACCTTTCCCTTAATGTATTAATATTCATAATGTAAAGATTAAACAATGGTATATATGATATCACTATCATTTTACAAAATAGCTAAATCCTTGCAAATGAAAGGGGTTTAAGAGCAGGTGGAAATTTTAATTAAAAAAGAATAAAAATAAATAAATAAGTAAAAAAAAAAAAAAAAGAATGAACTTTCGTGGCCAGGAAGATAGCTCAGCTGGGTAAAGGATCTTGCCATCAAACCTGAGGACCTGAGTTCAATTCCTGGGAGCCACACAGTGGAAGGAGAGAATTCCCATGGTTGCCCTCTGTCTACACAGCCATCACACTGCCCATATACAATGAATAAGTATGTATAATAAGAGGTTGTTTATAAAGAATGAGTATTCTAGGGATCAAGAAGAGAGGCCACACTGGGAAAGGCAGTTAGGAAAACATCTAGTTTTCCATACAGATGCTGCAGAAGGGGTGTCTGGTGCATCCTCTCCGGATATACTCCTTCATGATCACATTTGCTGGGAGTCCAGAGATGCTACATCTGGGCGTGAAACTGTATGTTTTCATGTGCCCTGCAAGCCTCTTAATAAGTAAAAGCAGCATTGAGAAACGTGCTAATACATTAACTAATAGAACCTGTTAAAAAAGGAAAGAAAGAAAGAAAGAAAGAAAGAAAGAAAGAAAGAAAGAAAGAAAGAAAGTCCTGTGCCCTGACAGCCTCATTGCCTCCTCTGGGTCTCAAGATCGCACATCTCTTGGACACACACCGAGGACTCTAAGACCCTAAGACCCTCCCTCCAGGACTCTAGAGCTACCACAAGCTTCCTGTACACTAGAGAGACATGACTACACATATTCCCGTATTTCCATTGAACATTTACCCTGCCAGAGAACTTCCTGTTTCTGACAGCTAGAGACCCAATGCTTATCATACGCCCCACTTCTGTAAGAAGGTTCTAGAGCAGTCCTACTACAGCTGTGGGTAAACTCAACTAAAAAACCGTATGCATCTGTGAGTCTGAAAATGAGGCTGAAGGATTGTCATAGTTTTGGTCTGTGTGCTCATGTTTGTAGTTTCACAGGTGTAATGAAGATGGGGACATTACTTATTTTTATTCCAGGTAGAGTAGACACTAACTGAACAATGCCAGCCGCCTGGGAATTTGATAGCTTTGATTATAACTGAAACAATGTTTAATGCTAAGTAAAATATTTGTGGGCCCTTGTCCATGCAGTAAACTATTACAACGTCAAAGCAGTTTTATTCCATGCTCACACAGACTGGTCTGGGGTTAGTGTCCAAATGTAATTTAGGCTCACATTTAAAAAATATTTTATTTTATGTATATGAGTATTTGCCTCAATGCATGCCTGTATACCACATACAATGTCATGCCTATGGACAACACAGGAGGAAACTGGATTCCCAGGAACTGGACTTACACATGGTTGTGAGCTGCAATGTGAGTACTGGGGATGGACCCCAGGCACTCTGCAAGAGCAGCCAGTGCTCTGAGCACTTAGCAATCTCTCCAAACACTCAGACTCCTTTGGTAACATATCACCTGTGCAATACACACTGGGATCTCCGGTTAGTTCTCTGGTTTGTGATGCTGACATTTATTGCTACCCTTACTGCACTTAGGATCACCAGGAGACTGGAGAAGCATACTGTTTGTGCATGTGTCTATGTGTGTGTTTCTGTGAATATGTGTGTGTCTGTGTATGTGTCTGTGTGTGTATGTGTGCCTGTGTGTGTGTCTGTCTGTGTGTGTTTATATGTGTGGTGTGTGTCTATGAGCATGTATTCATGTGTGTATGTGTGTGTAAGACAGAGAGAGAGAGAGAGAGAGAGAGAGAGAGAGAGAGAGAGAGAGAGAGAGATTGTAATGGGAGACATGAGGTTCCATAGCTTAGAGAGACAGAAGAGACTAAGAAGACAGCTTCCTCCTCCTGGCTCCCCTCCCGCCTCTTGCTTCACCTGTTACAATGGTCTGAAAACTTGAGTTGGAATAAGTTCTGCCTCTCTGACATTTTTTTTGTTGTTGCTGGTTTTATCATTTTTTGAAACAACAAGAAGAAAAACTAAAACATTTTCCACAGTAAGATAAGAGATAATTCATACGTAAACACACAGATACATATGCAACTGATGTTCAGAATTTAACATTAATAAAAATATGTATATGGAAAAACTAAAAGATATTAGAGGTTCATGTATTTTGTGGGAGATGCTCTGTGTCCGGGAGGAGGTGAGTGTGGAGTCAGATGGCAACCTGAGGAGACAGTTCTCTCCATTTGCCACGTGATCTGAGGTTGACCTCGGGTCTTCGGCAGCATCTACCATCACCCACCGACACTACTTTATTTTAATAACTACTTTTGTTCATTCAACAAAACACTGGGGTCTGGGGGCACTTCTACGGTATACAGTGAATGTCTACGTGTGAGAGACACTGGTGAGTCCTACACCCCCTGAAATTTGTTGGAATCCTGACTCATTCGGCCAAGTAGGGTAATAAGGGGATCCACGTAGAGAGTATGACCCCAAACGGTTCTATTGCCATTGTTCACTGAGGCAAATTCAGTGCTTTTTGCTTGCTTCGTGCAGAAGGATCCTCAGTCTTAGGGCACCGTGGCTGTATTAAAAAGACTGTCTCAAACAAAATGTTTGTTTCCCAGGGGCTCGGTGCAAAAAGTAGCCCACGCTCTGCTGGGGAGCAGCCTTCACGCTGCCATAGACACCACTGCACTTCGGCCCTGCCGCTCACCTGCTCTTCCATTTCAGGGTTTCCTATGAACTGATAAATCAGGAAAGGGATCAAAAGAGGAATGCTTAGTTGCCACTCATGACAAAAGAAAACTTCTAAAAGTTGAATTCTGGGGGAAACCTCAGGAAGAGTGCATTATTTCTCACCAGTCCGCAAGGCCAATTAGTTAGTATGCTGTGTTTTTATCTTCTGACATTTTCCTTTCCTTCTCTGAGGTAGGCACACCAGAATTCCTTTTTGTTCATGAGTGTTTCAGGAACTCCTCCATACTAATCCGAGGCTCCTCTATACTATTAGTAGAAAACCCAAGAGCAACGTGAACAAGGGCAGAAACCCCCCAACCCTCCATTCCTGTCTGCAACAAGACTAGAGCTGGTTAAGCGCTGTTGACCTCAGTAGATGAGGCCACCTCCGGAGCCTAAAGTCCGTTTATTCTCACACCGTCAAAGGCACCCTCGCTTCCCATTATAAAGTGATGACGGCTCTTTTCCTAAGACACTGGACGGCTCCAAGCAGAGGGAGTCTATGGCTTTGAAAGGAGGCTTGGGCATGAGTGAGTATTCATCAATTAGAGAGAATTAAAGCTCGAAGCTTCACAGTTCAGAGTTTGTACATAATACAGAGACAATACACAGGCCATACACTTCCACACAATTGCCCAAGTAAATAAATTATGCATTTGTCCTATAAAGCACAATGTCCTGCGTCCATTTGAGCAGGCACGTCTGCCACCCTGGAGCAAGAACAGTCACTGACAAAAGCACTCACTTGGCAAAGCATTAGGTTTCCAGGAGCAAAACGGTCTTTACAGGGTTTCCGTAAGCAAGATATTCTTATCTTAATTAGCCTTGTAGGCCTAGAGTTTGTTGGGGTTTTTTTTGGGGGAGGGGGGCGGTGCACTATCTTCTAAGCTGTTAAGATATTTTCCTCAACAAACAGACTCTTTACATACTCACTAATACTTCAGTCAACGTGACGTCCCCTTCCGGAGTTAATGATGGCTGTTCTAAACGGTTTTGTGGACTATAACATTTTATAACTCACGAAGAAATTCCATGATGAATATGTGATTCCTCCTTCACGTGTGAGGAAATTACAGTTACTAGAAGTTATTACTTTAAAAGTGATGGAAAAAAATGGAAAAGCAGAAAATTAAACCCAAGATCCAATGTGAAAGCCCATGTTGGCTATCCTTCAGCTACCTTGCCTTCCTCGGCTGACTCTGGCGCTGTGACATGTGCCAAAGGTATAAGGAAAGAAAGCTGTTCTTCTCTCTCCACAATTAATGATTTGAGAGGCACTGAAATCAACATGAAGCAATTCGCAACTATAACAACTGTTAAGTGCTGGTTTGTACAGCAGCAAACTAGATGGGGAACAGGGAAGTGTTGAGAAGAGAGAACGCTGAGATTTAGAGATATGGCAAGCTGTGTTACAGCCCCAGGTATGCTACTCTGAGATTGCTTATTTAATATTCTCTTTATCCTGTGAGAGTGGGAGCATCTTAGATTAGTCACCGTGTATCTTGCTATTAGTGTTCAATAAATACAAATTAAGTTAATTATGAATTTATTAAGTTTTTATGCACAGAGCCCTTTGGTTTTATGAGAAATAAATAGAGAGGTCTTCTGGTCTAGGCTGGTAAGAGATAAACAGAAGAAAACACACAGGGCTGTCTCAGAGGCATCATCTGGGCGATCTCACGGTGTTCGTCCATTATAACGAAGGAGGAGAGAACCAATAGGAAACAGTCTGCCTACAATACAATGGCCATTTCATGAAGCATCCTGAGGGATAAGCAAGCGAGTTCAGCAAGACCTGGCAGGGGATAGAGGACGTTTGGAAGAGATTTTCTGGATGAAGTGTCTCAGGAAGATCAGGCAGCTGAGGGGAGAGTGATGTGGGGATAATGGGGAGTGACAGTCTCTGTTGTATGGAAAACTGACCATACAATACTCTGAGAGTGACCAGAGAGGCTTACAACTAGACTGCAGCTCTGGGTGTCGGAAAGGGCCGCTTATTTTACCCGTCACCTGGAATTACCCAGTGCCTGGAGCAAAGAAGTTACAACCAACACTGAGTTCTTTCCAACCACACGTGCGTGAACTATTTTGTTCACACCCCTCGGTACACTCCCATTCCACCTTCCTCCCCTCCACATACCACCCAGGAAGGCTTACTTCTGGATGGATGAGGCTAGAATTATTCTACATAGACACAGATACTTGTAGGCAGGGGTTAGGATGTCAGAGCACCCGAGAGGTTGTTGTTAGTAGTTAGTTGTTCCAGGGGGAGAGGGTGCACATCCATGAACTTGTTACTGTTCATATATATTTTACTTTAACCGTGGAACAGGAAAAACAACTTAGTATTTGCATTTCTAGATCCTGAAGAGAACTGGAAGCGGGCAATGAGAAACGCTGGCACACTGAAAGTCAGTTAACAGAATGAGTGATAACCATGGCTCTTGCCTGTGAAGCAGAAACGAGACCCATGGTATGGCGCAAAGCACGGGCAGTATACATGATTCCTAAAAGAGAGCCAAGGCACCTTTGAAGGGGTGGGCTTTGTTTGGAGAGTGTTTTGCTTTGTCTCATGCTTTTTCTCACTTGAGATGGGGCCCCATGAAAACCCAGATCAGTCCCAAACTTGCTATGCATGGAAACCAGGCTTGGACTCCTCCTCCTCCTCTTAATCCTGACCCACACCTGAACTTCTGGCACTACAGACATACACTTCCACCACGCTTTTTGTCTCTGTTGTTCTTTGAGACAGGGGTCCATAGTCTACATTAGCCTTGAATTCACCATGGCTGTTCTAGACCTGGAAGGTATCCTCCTGCCTCAGTCTTGTAGGTACTATGGGCACCATGTCCAGACTTAAAATGTAATAGTAAATACACTTCACTAAAGGAATTCATTACTTTTTACTAAATTTTACAAGATTCTAGTTCAGTTATTCATCAGCCCCGACTTCTGATGGTGGTAACACAGGTTTGAAACACCATGTGTTCTCCAGCAGGAGGCCCGGGCAGTGGCCTGATTGTGAGACGGTAAAGTGTGCCATTGTGTGCAGCACGAAGGAGAAGAGATGCAAGTTGTGAAATGAGGGTGCAGGAGCCAGTGAAGAACGGGGACCCCTTTCCACTCACAAGCCTTCAGGCTGTATTCCCAGGGCCGGGAACTGATGGCCAAGCCCTCTTCATGGAAGCCAAAAGAAAGAGAGTTGTAAGTGGGTAAAAACTTCTGCTCCCAGAATTTGGATTTGCCTTGTAAATTTAGGGATGTTTATCCATATTATAAATCAGACTTTGAATGTTAAAAGATATATAGAAAGGAAATACTCTTAACTTACTAAATGTACTGTTTGTTCATGTATGTGTGTGTTTTATGTATGTGGTTTTCTTTGCAAAGAAAAAAAGTATATAGGAAAGGATGAATACCTACGGACTAGCAAAGCTAAGAAAGTAATGGAAAAATGAGAAGGATTTTTAACAAATTATGAGTAAAATACTTCAGTCACTCCAGATAAACAGAATGAGACAGATCAAAAAACAGAAATGTTAAAATGCTGAAGTCCAAATTGCAAGTTCCTTATCCTTCCCAGTCCCTGCCACACAGCTCTTCCAAGTGTGGCCCTGCAGCCCTCTGGCCATCTGTCCGGCCACACAGACACTGGGCGCTCTTTCGCACTCTCCCAAATTTGCGGGCACTCTACTGCTGTGAGTGTTGGTGTCGGGCCCACCCACGGATGTAATAAGAGGTGATTGGGCAGGTATCTTTTTATCCCCACTACTACGTTATATCATTGGTAAATGCATAGACAAAGCGCTTAAATCTTTGGCGTGTAGAGAGACAATAAGTGATTTTGCACTTGAAACAAGTATTGGATCCCACTGCACCCCCCACACACTTACAATTCTACTTGACTTCTGAATGGCCCTATACTTCGACGTATCCGAGAGTGACCCAGTGCGATACACAAGAACCCGCAAAAATGCCAGCCAAAGTTGAAGACATGTGTTCCCCCTACTTGGACATAGGCTTGATCTGAGAGCCTCACTGCTTGAGGAAGGAGCACAGTTTGGTTTTTTTCATTGAGGCATGTTTGTGTGAAGCCAGAGTCTCAGGATTTGGATCAGCAATACTGCCCTGCTCACCAGGGCAATACTGAGACAATCCACACACCCAGGCCTCTTACAAAAGTCCTTTGCAATCCGTTCATTATATTTAGCGACATCAAACAGGGAGATGTGCTCCCATAGAGCACCTCGGGAACTGGAGAGTCAGCAGGGGTGAGCGTAAAGGCAGGATACTGGGTTGGAAAAGTCAGACTTCGTCTCCTTAATTAATAGTTTTACAGTACGCTTTTGGCTTTTCCATTATTTTCTCCTCAGTCCCTTGGTTCTCACAGACGTGTACATATACATGTATATATTTCATTAAGAAGAAATAAAAGGGTTGTCTTTAGTTAAGATGT
Source organism: Chionomys nivalis (assembly GCF_950005125.1). NCBI lineage: Eukaryota > Metazoa > Chordata > Mammalia > Rodentia > Cricetidae > Chionomys > Chionomys nivalis. The sequence continues at coordinate 6,338,581 of NC_080086.1, read as the reverse complement.
TTCCATTCACAGAGACCACACATTTAAAAAATAAATTGCCTGAATAAATTCAATTATCTAGAGGAGCAGAGGAAATCACATGCAAATGGCATTATAGGCACGGGCCATGCCGACAGCTTCGTGTTTATTTTTATTGTCTCACTCAGTGGAAGAGAAAAAGCTGTCAAGAATGTAACATCTCTTCCCTTTTAAGGGCCCGATGTCTCGGGCTACAAACTGTGTGAGCGATAATTCTGAGAGAAGAAATCTCTCTGCTTCTGCAAAGTGCCGGCTCAGGATCTCCTCACTCCGTGCCAGCGTGTAGGAGGGGCCTGGAGACCTGTGTGCATTTTACCTGCCTAAACCAAAGGTCCCACCTATCTGACAGGGGTCCAGGCAATGAAGACCGAGGATACCAGAGGCAGTAGTGAAAGCCTTTAATCCTACCCCAGACAGCAAGGATTGCCTCAAGTGTGAGCCCGGCTAGGCTCACATGGTAAGACTGTCTCAGAAACCAAACAAAAATTTAAAAATTAATTAATATGGAATATCTAAGAAAACGAATAAGTCACATATATTAGCCTAAGACGGGAATGTCAGTTCTGGTTTTTAACACCAGCACTCTAACTAGATATAACTTTATTTAAATGATTAAACGGGCTTTTATTTTCTGATGAACAGGGTTTCAATGTATATGAATTTATTTATTCTTTTTTTCCCTCTGTTCTTTCAGGATGACAAGAATAAACGAAGGGGACTTGGGCCTCCTTGACAGGGGCTCTTGCTAGGACTCTCTGGCTTGGCCCCCAGAATTTCCATGGTACCTGGGGTCTCAAAGCATGAAGATCCTGAGGCAATGTGGCACATGCCTGTGTGTTCTGGCCAATTCCAGATTCACTCATTCTGATCCCTCACGGAGGAGGGTGAAATTCTTACCCAGTGCCACAGTGCCTCTGACATCCTGGAAGTGAATAGAGCCTTGTGCGTGTTAATGGCTGTGAATAGCAGGTCTGTGCAGGGGATTAGCCGCGACCACAGGCTTTCACGAGTGAGGTGGAACAGAGCTGGAAATGGCCTGGAATGTTCAGCTTTCAACGTTTCATGTGGGTGTTGTCAGTTCCAAACCCACGGCTTCAATCACTGCACGCCTGGACTCAGGACTCTTCCCGCGGCCACACGCACACGGCTCTGGTGCAGTAGGGCCTGGGCATTCCTTGAATACACTTAGACCAGAATGTTCTGTCACAATTCACCCTCAGACGCCATTGGAACCCGAGAAGATGCTGAAGAAGATGGCAGAAACAGCCCCTATGAAACAGAAATTTTCCCAAGCGCATGGGGCTTTGGGAGGCACTTTCTCTGATCTTCTCCAAACAGAACTAGGATGTGTGAAATATTGCTGCTTCTTTTATATGTAGAAGTGGAGGTTAAAGTCGGGCTCTAGTTAACAAACCATTTGAATCTGCATGTCTCCAGTTCCTCTTGATGTACTTTTAACCACTGTGGCGCACATATGCTCACCATCATGAACCATCTAATTGTATTAACTTCATTGACCTTAATCTAATTTCTCAGCAAAGTTTGTATTAACCCTCCCGATGCCATCTCTCCATCCTGCTGCAGGCTGTTTCTAACGTTTCACTTCGGTTTTGCAATGCGCTCATTAACATATCCATTTTCCTATGCTCTTTTTAATTGACAGCATTTTACACTTCTGCTCTTACGACTTATATTTCCAAGTAAAAACTAAGCGATTCAGTAAGATTTCTAAATAGCATTCTGAAGATTTAACACTCCCTAGCCCCTAGCCCTGGTCTAACACACTCAACAGTGAAGCATGCTCATAGCATTTGTGAACCTTTTTGAAAAGCATTATCCCGGGTCCTAGAAGGAATACAAATGTTGTGATGGTCAGATCTAAAAGCCTCGGAATCTTTGAACACAAAAACAGGGTTTCTTCCCTTCTCTTTACGGGCTGCTGATCCTTCTCCCAGGAAAAGAGCAAGTTGTAACCTTCAATGCTCTTAAGCGAATTCAACAGGGAGCTCCTACTTGACATAGATGTACATCTTATCTTCCTAAATACTCTTCTCTCTCTCTCTGTTTCTCTGTCTCTCTGTCTCTCTCCTCTGTCTCTGAAATTACCTTGATGTTGTATCACTGAAAGGTCTTTCTGTGACCCCTTCCTGGCTTCTGAGAAGACGGTGGAGATCTCCGGATGGCACGCACACTCATACACACCTACTCTCAGCTCCGCAGTCACATGAGCCTGGCACAGCTCCTGGCTCTCCTCAGACCAAGCTCTCCCTAGCTTTTCCCTTCCTTGTCCTTTCCAAGAAAATGTTAAGCTTTGGTAGTCTGTGTTTGATCTGTGGGAACTTATATGTTCTCAGTAACTATTTGCTTAATAAGTATCTCTTGAGAGGTGACCAATTCCAAATCTGATCTCTAAGCAGAGAATGAATCACGTTCTTCCAGCTGAATGTGTACCATTTAAGCATCCCCAGAGCTCAGCACAGATCCATAAAGCAGTGTGAAGCAGAATACCGTCTCCTGCCTGCACAACCTGTGGACTGGGGTTAATTCCCTTCTCTCTTTCGAGGCGCTCATTTTCTCAGTCAGGTAGAACTGAAACTCAAGCCCCATTTTAAGTCAAGGGCAAGTGTTCAGACCTGGCTAAACATTCATTTTCCTCACACAAAACAAGAGATGCCTGTCTAACACAAGGGTTAAAATTTCGTAGATCTGTGCTCACTTACTAAATGGGGACACAAGCAGACAACTTCTTTACTTCCAGACTTTTATCGTCCTAAAATTCCTATCATTCCAGCCTTTAAAACACACACACACACACACACACACACACACAAAACATGTGTATTTACAGAAAGATAAATTAGGAATCTGTACTATTTGCTACTGCTGAAATGGAAGAGCCATCAAGATATGTCACAATGTGAAGGCATGATTTTTTTTTCCTAGGCAATAGACAGGGATATCTCCTACTATGAGTGCAGATCTTTACATTGTACTCTAGTACTCGTTAGTGTAATAACAAAACAACAGTAAATAAATATTCTATTTATGAATACATTGTTCACATAAAAATTGAGAGTTTTACAGCAAACCACAAGTCCATACTAGACATAATTAAATAAATGCCAAACAGATACAAAATGAAAATTCAATTTCCATTTGTGCCCCTTTTGGCCTCGCTGCTCTCCTTTATTCTTCTTACATTCTTTTAAAGACTGTTTACAAACTCTGACTATGTTAAATGTAAGATGGTTTAATCAGATTTCCTGGTGACTTGTGGCTCCATTCAATGTCACTTCGAGGAAGGACAAAGTAGTTGGGTTTCCCTTCTGTGGATTCTCTAAGCTGTCTAATGGTTTCTTAGATTTGGTCCCATTCTGACTGGCTGGAACAGAGTAAATAACTTTACATCTGGGCAGAAAATAGACTGCTAATGCTTCAGTGAAAGCATGAACTGTTATGTTTTCATGTTTGAGTGAGGAGAGGAAGCAGGGCTGCTCTTTGCTTTTTCTGCTCTTCCAAAAATCCGCTCTTGTGCATGAGGTTGAATCTGTAAAATTTAATTCCAACTTCCTTGGGCACTTTTATGATATATAGCAGACAAGAAAATAAAATCCATCTGATTCTATTTTGTAATATAATGCTTACTTTATATGTCTCACTACTAATAAGTTGAGAAGCTGAGGGCTGATCTTAAATTGTTTCTCTCCCTGCCTTTCCCTTGCACAACAAGAGAATCCTGGTTCAGTTTCACCTCTGTGGATGCATGAGGTGTGGAGATTAATCTAAGATAGACTTTTCCAAAACACTACTTCAGGTCTAAACTAAATTACATATTATTATTTAATCTATGAAGTGTGATTTTAATGAAGTTACTTGTAAGTCTAAAGCCCTTAATGATTTGCTGACAATTTGACGATCAGTTCCAAATTTGTCTAAGAACTTATAGCTCTTCAAGTTTGATTTTTATGGATGTTGTTTTAAAGAGTGATCTTTATTTTTAATTATGTGTGTGTGTGAGGGGGTACTCCTTAGTGTAGGTGCTGGCAGAGACCAGAAGGCGTTGGATCTCTGGGAGCTAAAATTATAGGAAGTTGTGAGCTGCTTGAGATGGGTGCAGGGGACAAAACTTAGGTCATCCACAAAGGCAGTGGATGCTCCTGGTGGATGAGACAACTCTCCAGCTCTCGGCTGACATTTTAAACTTAGTCCCATTAGAACATAATTTTCTAAATAATGTCTGCTGTTACTGGCATTGTCACCAGATTCTAGACTTTCCACCTCCTGTACGTGTCAGCAAAATGGCACTGATGGTGGCTCTGTGGAATGTTGTATGGAGCGGTGGGCTGCGTTCCCGCCCAGCTCCACACGGCTAGCTTATATCCTGAAATAATTGCATAGAAACTGTATTTTTTTAATCACTGCCTGGCCCATTAGTTTTAGCCTCTTATTGGCTAATTTTTACATTTTTGATTAACCCATTTTTAATAATAGTGTAGCACCACAAGGTAGTAGCTTACCGGTAAGATCCTAACCTGTGTCTGTGTCGGGTGGGAGAATCATGGCGACTGCCTGACTCGGCTTCTTTCTCCCAGCATTCTGTTCTGTTTACTCCACCCACCTAAGGGCTGGCCTATCAAATGGGCCAAGGCAGTTTCTTTATTAACCAATGACCTTTCTCCACCACTCTGTAGTGGCTAGTTTTACCCAAAATAATTACATGGAAACTGTATTCTTTTAAACACTGTTTGGCCCATTCATTTTAACCTCTTATTGGCTAGCTCTTACACATTGATCTAACCCATTTTTAATATTTTGTGTAGCACCATGAGCTGGCTTACCAGGAAAGATCTTAACATGTGTCTGTCTGGAGTGGGAGAATCATGGCGACTGACTGACTCAGCTTTCTTTCTCCCAGAATTCTGTTCTGTCTACTCTGCCTACCTAATTTTCTGTCCTATCAGGGCCAAGACAGTTTTTTTTTTATTAATTAACCAATGAAAGCAATAGATTTTAAAAAGTCACTCCCACATTAGTGGAAGACTACAGGGGCTGCCTGGCGCAGTTAACAATGGCCTAACATAGTCCTTAGTCTGCATGTCCTCTGTAGCCTCCCATTGAACATACACTCCACAACAACCAACTTAAGTTGCTTGCTGGTTCATACATTTAGTTTCAGTCCCCCCCTCCCCAAACAAACAATACAAGTTTTAGCTAGAAGGCCACAAAACCTCTGCACAGGATTAATTGCCAGTGGGTGCTGATTTTAGTTGTCTGCTTGGAATGTTTCCATCCCCAACTTGCCCTTTCAAATCAACACATTCTTGTTGATTTGATAGAGTCCCTCATCTCTAAGGATGCTTCCTGTCTCTATGGAAGAGAAACTGCTCCCTGGCCAGAGCCCAGAGGCCTTCCAAGTGCCTAACAACTTTCCCCTACACAAAAAAAGCCTGACTCCATGTGGTCTGCTTCCAGGGAGGCAGGCAGGTAACAATGCAAACTGCAGGAAGAATGAAAATCCAAGACAGTCTTCAATCATAATCACATATAATAGGTTCATATTCTCCTTCAGAATATATGCATATGTGGAAATACATATGTATTTTATATGTAGGTTTAAATGTAGGTTAAATACCTTAGTTTCTAAGGATGCTAGGCTTAGCACCCTCTACTAGTGTGCCTCTAGGGGCCCATGGTACTGCTCTGGTCAGATCTGTCATGTGGAGGTGCACACTGAATGTATGCTATTGTCCTCCAAGAGGATGATTCTGGAAGCAGCCGCCTCAGAGAAACCGCCCGAGAGTATACACAGAGCCCATCAGGAAACCCTCTGTCTCAGTTCATGGTCTTCTTCTCATGACTGAACTTCTGTATGCCAGCAATGTTAACCAGCTAAGAGAACAGGTTTTATTCACTGTGACATTTCCCTGAAGGCTTATCCCACATTGTGTTGGCATTGGGGACAGAACAGATACCCTTCTACTGTGCTCCTCTGGTACCATGGTGAGCTTTCATTTGTTCAGTCAGAAAGTAATGCCCGATCCCACACCAACTCCCGTTCGTGGCAGGGATCACCTCAAGTTCGCATCTTGGCACAGAATTGTCATGGACTCAAGCATAACTTTTCAGTTACTTCAACTTTGCTGCGACATTATAGGCTCTCGGTGGATTTAGATGTGCCTTTCTCATGTAGGTACTGAACACAGTTTTTGTACATAGGAGGTTTTCAATAAGCATAATTAAAGTGGACTTATTTCCCTTCTCTATCATTGCTGGAATAGAAAGCTATTTAAGCTGTAGGTGAAACTTAACCTTCTCCTTCACCAGCATTTTCTTCCAATGTAAGTCAGGGTTCAGGTCATTGACGGAATACAGCACCGGAAGTAACGATGGGAATGAGAGCTAAGCATACAGGTTATATAAGGTCAGGGTGTGTGTGGAGGGGGGGACTGGAGAAATAACTGAAAATAGAAGGAAGAAAACAGTTCTTAAGAAATCTGTCCTGGATGAAGAGAAAGTCGAACTGGTGCTTGCTGATTCCACACACTGTGGGAAACCCTGTGGGATTCATTAAAATATGATGGAGGTGGAGGAGGGAGGAAGGCACCCGCAACAAGGACCCCTCATCTCTAAGGATGCTTCCTGTCTCTATGGAAGGGAAACTGCTCCCTGGTCGGAGCCCAGAGGCCTTCCAAGTGCCTAATACCTTTCCCCTACACACAAAAAAAGCCTGACTCCATGTGGTCTGCTTCCAGGGAGGCGGGCAGGTAACAATGCAAACTGCAGGAAGAATGAAAATTCAAGACAGTTTTCAGTCATAATCGCACATAATAGGTTCATATTCTCCTTCGGAATATATGCATATGTGAAAATACATATAGATACACATATGCTCTTAGCACAGGGAACTGGAACAACCCAACTGGTTAGGCTCCACCAGGTACTCCACAGAGATCCGCTTCCATTGTCAAAGACTCCAGTTGGTGGATCAAGGTTCACACCAGCAGACACCCCACCTGCTTTTCCCTCTGTTATGCAGATCTGATACTCGGGTGTGAAAATGGGACTTGGTGCTAAACTTTCCTCTTCGTGGATTAGGCTCCAATTTGAGCATTCTGTGTTCCTATTCTCTTGCCGGGACTCTGGGCTTGGGCTGATCTTTCAGTGTTGCTCCTTATGTAGGATTTGCTCTGATGTAGGGCTCTCCCTTCAGCTGAGGTTCATGCATGAGGCACTTCACTCACTAAAGAAATCTCTTTCTAATTATGGGGATCATATGGAAATCCCTTATCCACCATGGAAATCTGGTAGCTGTTCCAATGGAATAGAAAAACTTAACTATTCAACATTAGATGAAGGGACTAGTGTCTTTTAAATGAAGTAAAATCTGGAAGGCATATATTTTCCTGAAAAAATAATAAACAACACCTTTGAGAGAAATATTGAAGGAAACCAAACACCTATGTATAGCTCACATATTAAACCAAAACATTTCAAATACAAATAACCTAGTTTGAGGTTTTATTATGTCAGACCTTGATTTTATCAGCATGTCTGAACAAACTGTTGAGCAAGCATGAGAGGATTAAAGGGATATACTAAGAAAACAGTATTAAAGTGATAGCCCTCCCCTCCATTTTACTTTAAAAATTCCATTGTTTTATTGGTGGCATGATGTGGTTACTGAAGATCTCCAGTAACACAGATGCCTGCTGTATTTCATGTGATGCAGACAGAGATGGATGCAATTCTAAAATGAAACATAATCTGATCTTTGTTTTGTGCTGGGTGAGGGAATGAATATTGGGGTCAGATGGTCCATCTCAAATCACGACTCAAGTCAGCAAAGGAGGTGACAACAAACAGACTTCTAAATAAGAAAGTCAGGCCCCAAATAGGAGCACGTGAGGACACAAAGGGAGAAGGGATGCAGAAAGGTTGATGTTGCGTGCAAAACACATCTTTGCTACGTGTTTTTAACGAAACTCTCTCTGCGTTTTACCCTCCTACCAGGACGGTGCCATTATTTTCCTAGGGCCCTGTGAATTCTTGCCTTTGAAAACTCCCATCCTTCATACCAAAGGAATAAATGAGTAAATAAAACAGACTATTTTGAATTATATTTTGTGACCCAGTCAGTATGAAAACAAATACATTAGTCCTGAGTGTGAAAATACTTCATATTAAACGCTCCCTTCTCTCTCCTGACTTTAAAGGAAACAAAAGCATGGCCTTTGGGCCTGGAGTGTAGAGCCAGCTAAAGGGCTTAGAGTATCTGGTGGTTACATTGGCCTACTCTACAATGGCAAGTTTCTCCCTGACTATTAGCTTTCTCTCTTCTGATTGCTCAGCAGCATTTGGCAGGCTAACCTCTCTGCCAGCATTTATTCTCTTCAAACCTAGTGCACGCTACCTGTGCCCACCTGCATGCCACCAACTTGCTAACTAATACTTTCTTTCATGAGCTTTCACTGCTAACACCTAAAAAGCATGATATCAGCAAACACAGAACGCACAGCCTCTGATCTCTTGTTACGCCCCTAGAAACTGGAATATTTACTCTCGCTTATATTTCTTGTTGGTTTGTCTTTTCTTAAGATTTGCTTGTTTTTATTTGAATGTTTTCCCTGTGTGTGTCCATGTGTGCCACATGTATGCCTGGGACTCACGGAGGCATTGGATCCCCTGTGCTAGGAGTTACAAACAGTTGTGAGCTGCCATGGGGGTGCTGGGAACCAAACTGAGGACGCTATCCAGGGGGGCCAGTGCTCCCTCCCTCTGGACTATCTCTCTAGACCCTCTTTAATGTTTAGTACTAGGCAAAGCAGACAAAAGCTTTTAAACTCTGTGTCTCTTTTGCCCAGATTGGCAGCAGAATTCTTTAAAACTAAATGAGTTCATTAATTTACATTAGTTGAGGGTTTATTTTATCCCCATAGCTTTCTTATCACACTCAAATGTATATACTAGATTATTCTTTGGCTGGACTACTTAATAACCAGCCTGTGACACAGCTGGGGGCTCTGCTATACAGTTAGTCATGTGCCCTCCGTGTTAGACAGTTGGGAAGATGGCTGTCTTCGCAAGAATTGTGAAGGCTCCATATGGCTCCAATCTCGGAAGCAAGGTTAGCCAGATGCATCCTGGAAATCAGAGGGTGACAGACATGCCCGCCTATCTCCTTTACAGTCAGTGACAAATTCAGACTCGACCAAGGGGGAAGCATGTTCTCACCCACTTACAGAAAGGAGTCAAAATGACCATGGCTCGTCTGACCAAACCTCTAAAATAAAGCACATTTCCTATCCATATTTTCTTCCCCCATGTAAGCTTGCCTCAGTGTGGGTGGGGGTGTGGGGGAGATGCTGTCCAGTGGCATCTTTCCTAGGTACTAAGCAGATATGCTTGGAAGTGGTACTTGGGTTTGACATTTGGTTTCATTATTAAGCCTGTATCACTGAACACTCAACTCCAGGACCAGCACTGACCTACATCATCATCAGCGACACAGAAAGCTAACCGCTTGCTCACACTGTTCTGCATTCGCACAGCAGATGAAACCCTGTCCTTAATGCCTGAACTGTGAGGTTTTGTTTTGTTCAGACTCCATCATCGCCATATGAAACATTTTCCTGAAACCGAGTTATTTCAGCTTTAGAGTGTGTTATTTTCTTTACATCATCCCAGAGAACACATGGGCAGCTCATGGTAAGGATCTGTTACCCATGCATAAAGGGCAGGGTGAATGTTTAGGGGATTCATCAGGGGCTGCTCCGTCCTTGTTCAAACTCTTATAGAACATTACAACTGTCTGACTTGCAGCAGGCTTTGCTCCCAGGGCCTTCCCCACCGAGGAGCACGTTCACTGCAGACAGTATTGTCGACTGGGAAGTTCTTTGGTGGATTTTCCAACATAAAAAATGTTGAAAATATTAATTTTCTTGAAGATGGTGATTCACCAAAAGTGGTTTTACATTGTTGTTGTTGTTTTGTTTTGTTTTGGAGCCAATCTGGAAGGCATAAGAAGAATGGGAGAATAAAGATATCCAAGTCACACCAGAAATAACAAGGAAAGGTGGAGGGTGGGGTATTCTCCTGGATTCAGAAACAGGAAGACAACCCATTGCCAGTGAGATGCAGTGGAAGCTCAGGAAGGCAGAATACTTGATATCTCTTTATATCTAATAAAAAGACAGTACGGCAACCCAAAGAGGAAACGCGTCTCAATGCTTGTCCTCTGCGGGCTCTGGACTCTGGCGACCCAGTTGGCAGGATGCAGAAACTTAAACATTAACACAGCTTTTGGAAACCTTGATGAGGGGGCTCACTAGAACTATTTTCTTTCCAAAGTATTCCTCAGATGAGAGGTTAAGGAACAGAAAAATGGTTTGGTGGGTAAAGGTACTTGTGACCAAATCCAACAATCTAAACTCAGCCCCCAGAGACCACATGGCAGAAGGAGAGAACTGATTGCAGCAAGGGTTCTCTGAACTCTACATGTGAACTGAGGTTATGCATACTCTAGACACACAGACAGACATAAGGATAATAAATAACTTTCAAAACGAGGGTTCAGTGAAGACAGGAGAGATCTTACCCAATATGTGAAAGCTATGATATTAAAGGGATTTTTTTTTAATCTTTTAAGTACACCAGAAGGGAATTTATGGAAGGTAATGTTTCAGGGAGTGGGGTGATGTAGGACTCCCTTCTATATATGTGTTGCTTTTATTGGTTAACGAATAAAGAAGCTGCTTGGGCCTATGACAGGGCAAAAGAGAGCTAGGTAGAAAAACTAAACTGAATGCTGAGAGAAAAAAAGCAGAGTCAGAGAGACACCATGGAGCCCTGTCAGAGACAGATGCACCAGAACCTTGCTGGTAAGACAAGATTGGTTAATTTGAGATATAAGAGTTAGCCAGAAATATGCATAAGCTACTGACCAAACAGTATTGCAATTAATACAGATTTCTATGTTATTATTTCAGGAGTCTGGGTGGCTGTGAAATGGACAAGCAGCTTCAGACTACAGTGGGGCACTGAAGAGATGGCTCCAAGGATTTATTGATCCTAAGATGAATAAATGCAGAACTGATGAGATATGAATCAAAGGAAAATATTTAAACTCAAATCAAGTCTGGGGAAGCCCTCAGACTTCTTAAAATAGAGTCAAGGTAGAGAACGTGTCTATCAGCTGCAGAGGACAGAGAGGAGTGCAGTGAAAGCAGCTGTCAATCAACTGCAGAGGATGGAGAGCAGTGCAGTGGATGCAGCTGTCTATCAACTGCAGAGGATGGAGAGCAGTACAGTGGATGCAGCTGTCAATCAACTGGAGAGGATGAAGAGCAGTGCAGCGGATGCAGCTGTGTATCAACTGCAGAGGATGGAGAGCATTGCAGTGAATGCAGCTGTCTATCAACTACAGAGGATGGAGAGCAGTGCAGTGGAAGCAGCTGTCTATCAACTGCAGAGGATGGAGAGCAGTGCAGGGGATGCAGCTGTCAATCAACTGCAGAGGACGGAGAGCAGTGCAGTGTTTCCAATCTTCTGCTTTGGGGAGAGGGAAAATACAAATTGTACCAACTGTGAAAGAGCTCATTTTAGTTTTTTTTTTTTTATTAATGAAAAATGTTTTATATAGACAGTATGGAGCTTCTCTTTCCTAGAGTTGTGTGATTGCTTCTTACAACATTCCAGTTAAGACTGAGGGCACTTAGAATTATACATTACCAGAGTTGTTGGATCTTAGCCCTCTCCTATGAGGTTTCACACATTATATCTAGGCTCCTGTTTTACAGGGGTTTAATGATCTTTTCTTATTTGCCAAGAACCATTTTGCTGTGGGACAATGGTCTTGTACCCTGTAAAGATTTGTCTCTTATGTTTGTTTATTAAAATGCTGATTGGCCAGGCAGGAAGTATAGGCAGGGCACCCAGAACAGGTGAATTCTGGGAAGAGGAAGGGTCAGTCTGCAGTTGTCACCCAGACACAGAGGAAGCAAGATGAGGATGCCTCGCAGTAAAAGGTACTGATCCACGTGGCTAACACAAACAAGAATTATAGATTAATGAAAGGTGTAAGAATTAGTTAATAAGAAAACCTGAGCTACCAGGCCAACCAGCTAATAATTAATGTTGTCCTCTCTGTGTTTTTTTGGGACTGAACAGCTGCAGGTCCAGAAACCCCTATTTAACAGTGTAGTCCCTTACATGTGCTTATGTGAGCTTCATGATAAGTCAATTTTGTCTTTTTGTTCCACAGAATCCAAAGCACAAAGAGAAAAACATATTTTAAACCTTTCTGTACTAATTTTTAACTACCACCACATCAGCTTTCTTTCCACTTTCAATTAATTCATAACTACTCATCACTTATGTCTATGTAGCCATATAAGATGAATCTATCCCATTCCACCTTGTCTGATGACAATCACACCATGCCTGGGTTCCATCTCTGGGTGCCTACTCTATTTTCACTCCTTCTTATACTTTAGCATTCTGTGCTACTTTATTCTATATCTGTTCTTAAGGGAAATGAATTAAGATTCAAACAAAACCAGAGAAATTTTTTAAAGGTTTACTTACTTATATTTAGTGTGAAAATTGACAACTCCTCTTACCTCTTGTTTCCTTGATTTCTCATTTCAGATATCTCATTTTTTATTCCCCCATTACTTTACATTTTCTGGTTTTGTTCTATGTCATTTTCGTCTCTGACAATATCTTGCTGTACAACCCATACTCAGGGCTTTACCTTGCTGCCCTGCTTCCCTTCTTCTCTGCCTTTATAGCTCTGGGATTAGATTGTGACACACCATGCCAGGATAAATTTCCTTTGGTGAAAAATACTGGACACTAACTTTCTGAATGTTAAGAACCTCCTCAAAATTAATCACTAGCATTAGTAGTCTCTACTCCCTGCAGGCCTCTAGGCCTCCGTCAGTCTCCATTCTGGGGGCTTCCTTTGCCTCTTCCCCAGTCGTTCCTCTTGTCTATAAGGTTGTCTTCTACAGTAAGATCATCACAATCGTCCATCACCTAGCAATGGGTTGGTTCCTTGGAGATAACTATAGCCACTCTTCACTGAAGCTAATTTATAGCTAACAAATCTGGCATGGTTTTAATAGATGGATATGTACTGTGCTCGTTAAATCTATTTACTAAATAACTATGGATTTGCAATGAAGATAAAGAGCCTCCTGCTTCTGACAAGATTGTTCCTCTAAGTCCTGAACTTCTCAATGTGAGTCAAAAATGTTCAAGAAAGACATTGTTGAAAACTACAAGAGACTGGTTTAAAAAGTCACTTTTTACTATTTACTCTAAAATATTACAAAGTGTACAAAGGAAATTTGGTGAGAATTTTGGCTGTTTTTCTTTTGTTCGAAATTGCATAATGTTTACAATGATACTGAAAATACCCAAATTATTGCGACAGTGACAGTCCCGCGTAGCTTCTGACATGGCACCAGGGGAACAGGATGGACTGAACTAGCTCGCTGTTTTCATACTGATGTTTTCTTTTTTAGCAGTTCAGGCAGTAAGTTGACTCCATGAACCGGCGTAGAGAGAACAGGGGTCAGGGGTAAAACAACTTACAAACAGAGAGAGAAACCCGTGCTTTGGCCCCAGGCAGTACTCTCCCAAGCTAAATGTAGTCTGTGTTTCCAGGGCCTGCACACTGGATTCAGGACACTAGGGAAGCGGATTGGGACTTCAGTAAAATCACAGTGAAGAGACAGATCAGTGGGAAATTCAAGGTCCAGGAGCAGATCTACTTGGCCAGGAATGAACTATTTCCAGCATGGGTGCCCTGGAGAAAGCCCCAGAACAAGCCAGGCGAATTTCCAGCAGGATGCTGGGAGTGAGTGTTTTTCTTGCTCCACACTTGGTCTCATTTGCAGATGTGCCCGGTGATAGCCCCAGACAGGAGGGAACACCAAGAAGCCATGGTTTATTCTGGCTACTCAGGCCCCTTGGGGAATGTAATGAGATCTTGGGACATTGTCTCCAGGTTAAAAAACAGTCCTAGTCCATAAATCAGGGCGACTAAGGGCTTCACAGATTCCTCAGAGCTCTATTTACAGCCTTTGACGTGATTTGAAAATCAGGGTATAGAGAAAAGAGAAATACCTTCTCTGGCGGTGGGTGAGAAAGGGGTTCCTCCTGAGATGCACTCTAGGGCTGGGCACAAGGAGGGAGAACCACAGTGTGGGCCTTTGGACCCCTCCTTAGTCCATTTGTTCAGCCCAATCCCACACCAGATTTTGATGGATTTGTCAATATTCTAAGACAGATAACAATTTGTTAATTGTACTTCCTATGTGTGTATTTCAGAAGACACATAGAAGGCACAGTTGGAGACTGACAGAAGGCCAAACAAATGAGCTCTGGGGCCTTGCTTCATCTCACAATGGCGTTTGTCCCTATGCCTGACTGTCTCCCAGGAAAGGAAAGAGAGTACCTGGTAAGAAAGGAGAGCCTGGCTCCTCCCTGTAAGGCACTCCCTGTATTTCTCTTGTGGGTGGGGCCCTCACTCATCAGGGGTTGGGCCTCACTGCACCACCTCTTTGCCACCAGTCCAGGGTCATGGTGCAAACATCTGCAGCATCCCGACCCTTCACATGCAAAGACAGTAAATCGTGCTGTGCATGCTGATTGCATCACTATTACAATGCCAAACAACCTAAAATCGCATCTTTCTTTCCAAATGGCCATTTCGTCTACTCAAAAACTATCTGTTGTCACTGTAACATAAAATATATTTTTCTAAGATAATTTGAAAATAGATAATCATCTAACTAACTCTAAACCGTTAAAGAGTATAAGAAGGTGGTATTGTGATAGAGGTGGTGGTAGTGGTGTGTGTGTGTGTGTGTGTGTGTGTGTGTGAGAGAGAGAGAGAGAGAGAGAAAGAGAGAGACTTAAATGCCATCTTTCTCCGAGGCAGCACTTCCCCCAGACGAAGAGGTCAGCGCTGTTTAGCCCGGCACTGCCATGTTAATTTGGCGTGACAAGATAAAGCAGTAATCGGGCTCTGGAGGCTGTGAACCTCCCGCCATCCAGGGACACGTCGTGGCTGATCTGCACTGAGCATCACTTTATACTGCTGTGGTTACAGAGCCCTGAGTTTGCACATGCGAACCCTGCTCTTCCTTTGGCCCCCCTCCTTCCACCTCACTCCCTTGCAATGCCTGTCCCTCTGCTTGGTGCACAGGTAGCGCACACCCACTCAGGGCTAATCTGAAAACTTTCTGCTTTGCATCTGACAGAGAATGCACAATGTGCCCCCACAGCCACTCTGTCTCCTGACTCATAGGAAGACATCCCAGGACTTAGATAATCCATTGATCCCACTTGCATCGGCTTTTATATTTCAGTCTGCCGTGTTAAGTTGTCAAGAGCAGTGGTTAAACCGGTGTTTCACTATCTGAGATTGACTTTCTAAGGCTGGGTTTCTCAGAGCTTGCCTTCCCACCCTACACTCCCAGCCATCCCTAGGAAAGCAGCTGTGTCTTTGCTGGCGTGAATCTAGTAATGTAACAATAAAGTGTTTAAGGTCAGGACATTTTAGAGAGACTCGGGTTATAAGCATAAGAGCGTAAAACCGAACAAGCTTTGGAATTTCAAAGCATGGCGTCTGTCTCGTTCTGTCTGCGGGAAGCAAAAACACCATATGTAAAGGGGGGGGGGCATGTTTCTCTCTATGTAAAACAAAAATAATTACAGAATCACTGAGAGGACA
The DNA here is from genome assembly GCF_950005125.1 of Chionomys nivalis. Classification (NCBI taxonomy): domain Eukaryota; kingdom Metazoa; phylum Chordata; class Mammalia; order Rodentia; family Cricetidae; genus Chionomys; species Chionomys nivalis. Next base: position 6,322,821 of record NC_080086.1, on the reverse strand, counting down.
TAGGCCCACATGAAAGAGTTGGGGGGACAGAAAAGACGGCCACAGGAGCCCATTAGGAAAATGAGAAGTCCGAGTTTGGCCCTGTGAAACAAAGGCAGAACCCCCGTCTATACGTCTCTTCTTGGGGTCTAGCATTACAGACACGGGTATTTTGGTTGGGGATGTCAGTTTTAGTTGCAATATGTCAGATTTCTGACAGGCGAGCTGTGATATTATACAGAGTCTCAGATCACATCCTCCTACATCATCTCAAGCTGTTCGTGTGGGCAAATTAGAGCAGAGAGATCAAAGGGTTAGAAAGCAATAAACACAATCGTCATAAACAAAGGACCAAACTCCTCAAAGATCGTGAAATCCCCAAAATCTTAGAGTGTACCGAAATGGGGAAAAATGTGAGAAGATAGAGTAATTACTTAAACCTTGTTAAAAAGCCACCAACCTCCCTGTCACTCGTTAAGAGAAAATGAGTTTGTAGACATTACCAAGTCATTTTCGGAAGAAAATACATCATTTAAAAGTATATCCATAATATGTCTCCATGCCCGGTTTATGCTGATACTATAATCGCATCGTGAGCCATTTGGAGAAGCCACAGTCAATACAGGGGATGGCTATAGTTTCCTAACACACACACACACACACACACATCCCTGAATTAAAATTTTCAAATTAGTTAATTTATGAAGATGGGTGTTTTGCCTGCATAAATACATCTGCAGAACATGTATGCAGAGCTATCAGAGGCTAGAAGAGGTGTCAGATCCCCTGGGACTGGAATTGTAGATGGTTGTGGGCTGCCATGTGGGTGCTGGGAATCTATTGCCTGGGACTCCGTCATAATTCACGTTATACAACGTGTGTGCACTTGGGTCTAAGTCCTGCATTTCGTTTTCACTTTGTTAGCTGAATTGTAGACTTCCCATACATGCACATGCTCAGTGAACACTCTCCCTCTTGACCAATCTGGGTTTTGTTTTCTCTTCCATTATGGGGGGGGGGCAAGCTGTGGGCACTCTGACTGTCGTGTTCAATGGATCAGCAATCCGACCTGTAGGTTCTGTCAGTATCTTCGAGACAATCCGTCTTGAACCTGAGTTGATGAGATTTCAGAGAGAAAGATCTGACTGTTGTCCTAGAGTCTGGCACAGCGGCCGACACACGGCACAGGATGCGCAATGTTGACATAGTTTTAGAGAACTATGACTTGTACATTACAGCGCAGTGGTCCCCTGTGACCGTGGTGCAGCCTGGTATCTGGCAGATGGGCAAGCGCATTTGACGTTGCTCACAGGTGACGGAATACACTGGCCATGTCTCACAGTGGGATTGCGCTATGGGCAGACTCTAGTCCCGTGGAGGAATGGTTCTACGCTTTCCCTGAATGACTGCACTTACAGAAGTACCACCGTGTCCTTATGTAAACCCTGAAGGAATGTCATTTATCCCTTGGTACCCTAGGTCTCTATGGAGTGGGGTACTGACCTCCCCTGTGTCTGTCACATAAACGTAAGTCAGAGGAGGTGGTTGGATTCCTGGAGGCAGAGTCACAGATGGTTATAAGGCATTTGTCATGGGTTCTGCAAACCAAAGGGTATTCTAGAAGAGGCAGCAAGGACTCTTAACAGCTTGGGCCCTCTCTGCTTGTCACACCCCCAACACACACACACACACACACACACCACTGCCTTACAAGACATCCACAGATTGATGCTATTTGTTAGGTCAAAGATTAGCAAGTTCTCTGTATAATGGCACATTGCATGAGCAAGAGCCTAAAGAAGTGCTGTGAATACGCTCCAACATAATGATGTGACGTCATAAAGGCATTTCCATGGGAGCATGAGCACCTGAGCTCAAAGCCTGACGACATGTTAAAATCTGGCTATGGTGATATGTGTTTGTAATCTCAGTGCTGGGGAGGCAGAAGCCACTGGAGTCCTGGGATTTGTTTGCCATTCAGCCTGCCTGAATCCCATCTCAAGAAACACCATAAAATGCATAGCTTGTGAGGAATATCACCAGATATTGTCTGTCCTCCACATGCATGTGAACACACACACACACACACACAGGCACGTGCGTGCACGCATCCAAAAAGTTAAGAAACCTCTGAGCTTAGGTAAACAAGTAGATATTGTTCCACCAGCCTACTGCAGTGTATTTCAAAAGGCCTTTAAAATCATTTGGTCTGGAGAAAAGGATTTGAGCATCCAGTTCACACAGCTCTTGAGTGTCTGGACTCTGAAGTCACAAACTCAAATTCTAACTCTTCCTTAAGAGAGAAGTCTCTTCAGGAACAGGACTGTTTTGCTCCAGTCATCTGGGGACGCCACAGTGTAATATTCCTGAGCAGACATTCCATCTGGAGCAGTGATACATACAGTGTGTGTCACCGTGAACTGAAGGGCTGCAAATGGCCATCACCAGCTGACCTCAGGACCCCCTGAGAACTATGTATATGAGAGTCACCTCTCAGGCTGAAGCTTTATGAAAAACTCAGAAGAGTCACTCAGAGTTGCTTCTTGGGTTCTTCTGCTGACCCCAGAGAGATGATCTCAGACACACAGGAAGCGTGTTCAGGGGCTCCTAGGTCCCTGTGCCAAAAGGCATGGAAGTGACTGCTCTGAAGCCATACAGATGCTGAAAAGAGACTCTTCTACCCAAGACCAGTGTTTATCCAGACAGATGGGTCTTCAGAAGCCTGGGGAGGGGTTGAGAAGCTTACTGCATTTAAAAGTGGATGCTAACAAACTATTGTAACTTGTGTCCCTGTCACTCACTGATACCAGGTTTTGATGCTCATGCATACACATTTATATTTGTATATAAGTCAATGCTACTTAGAGTCATTTGGGGAAAGTCCTCAAGTACCTGTCTTTTTATGCCTTATCTCTGCATGTAAATTTTTATTAACCCCCAGAACACTGTGCTTTAGTTTAGGGCTATCAACAAGCATGACTAACTTTTGTATCAAGGCAACTCGATGCTTAAGAGCTAGGGAGAGAAGTGAATGAACGCATCTCCTATACATAATCATTGCGATGTCTGCCCTCCTGCCACAGAGGCAGCCCTGACCAAATGACAAGCGTCAACCAGGCACTTTGTCCACCGGCTTAATCTTGTGGTACTAAGGTCTGAGCCAGTCAAGGCTGACCCCTTATATTAACACTGCCTTCCGTCACGTGGTTCATCATTAAATATGGACTATAGGAAACACCCTAAAGAAAATGTTTAACCAGGCAGCATGCTCACAATTGTCAGCTCAATTTGCTGTGTGGATTTGTCTAATTTCAAATACCCCACAACTTCTCTTCCGTCAGAAAGGAACAGAGAAAACTAACCAAAAGAAAACGAAACAAAAGATCAAAACAGATTTTACTGTTGAAAGTGCTAGAACCCTTGCAAATGAACCGAGTCTAGTTCTCAGCACACACATCGGGGGCGTGCAACCACCTGCAGCTCCAGCTGCAGGAAATCCGCTGCCCTCTTCCAGCCTTCATGGGCACCGGACTCTAAGCACATGGCCACCCACAGACACACACCCACAGAAATAATTAAAAAATCATAAAGACAAATGTTTAAGAAAGAAAAGAAAGTAAGCGATAAGGGGAAGGGTCACACAAGATGGTCAAATCTAATCATGAGTTCATACTGTGAGCATCATAGATGTGGTGGAGCAGGATTTAAATGGTGTGCAATGCTTCAGCGTTCTGCTGGCTTGGCGCTATTGCTGAGGTAAACTCTTTGAGTCTATGCTGTCACTGTTAATGGAAGGAATCGTCTTCCCTTCAAGTTCCCCTTCCTCCTTTGCATTTATGTTCTTCTGAGACAGCCTCGTGCTGCAGTTCACGTTGGCCTGGTGTTCACCAGGGAGCCCATGTTGGCCTTTAGCACATGACAAACCTCTTGCCTCAGCCTCCCAAGTGCTACCACCCTTCCCGGCTCACTAGATTTTTCTAAACTGCAGCAGATATCCTATTTCTGAATTCACTGTCTCCAGTGACTCTACATACCTTTGAGATGGAAAAGTGTGCTAACCAAATGAGAGGGCCTAAATCCCACTGAAGCCACCCTTTCTTATGTCCCTGCTTTGACATGGCCTCCTTGAGTTTAAAGTTCTAATGGCAACACTTGGTTATGATTTCAGGCCCTAGGCTCCATCTTTGGCTGACCGACATGGGAGCTTGAAGTTCAGGTGGACAAGTGAGTTCCCACATCCTAGAGATTTCTTCCTGTCTCTAGGAAGCAAACATCCCCACTGGGAGGGCCCGGGAACTTCTGGATTCTTGTGACGAGAAATGGTGAACACACACTCCTCTTCTCGCAGCCCTTGATCAACAGCCCCCTAACTCTGGAAATAAACGGCTCCGCGGGTGCCCCGTCCTCTTTCCACTTTTACTTTGTAGCCCTTCCCTATAAATTCTCCAATTTCCAAAACCTGAAAACAGAACAGTCAATGGACTAAAACTGAGAAGTGGTTAAAAAGAGAGAAAACACGCACAGCTTCTGTAGCTACAACCGCAAGAGCAGCACTGTGTCCCCTGGAGTAGCGTCCCTAGATGTGCAGCATCACTAAGAACAACCTGTGAAGGGAATTTCGGAACTGACAAAAGTCTCAGGAGCTTGTTCTGCCAAATGAGGATACTAAAGGTGCATTACCACTTATAACCAGCCCTGAATCAGAAAAGAGAAGGACACGAGCTCAGAAGCATCTGAATGAAGTTCCTGTGTTGACCTGCAGCGAACTCAGGACATGCCTGTGTCATGTAAAGGCCACTGAAGCCTCCTCAACAACGTAATCCTTGGAAACCACACAGAGTAGGAGAATCGAAGCTGGCCACAGTGGGGACTGACAGATCTCCAAAACCCCAGCTCTGAGAAGAGGAATGGCGGGAGGAAGCTCACATCAGCGCACACTGCTTGTGGAGTCTCCTGCCTGTGTCGTTTTCTGATCATGGAACACTTGAGACCCACAAGGGGACGCATGAGGAAAGTTTTTCTGGATCGTCACCGGTAGCTCGGACCTGTAATCCCAGCACTTGGACAGCTGCGGCAGGAGAATTATCAGAAGCTTGTGGCCAGCCTGGGCCAGTAGTAAGTTCCAAAGAGAAGGGAAGAGAAACGAAAGAACAGAAATCTTGGAGGAGAAGATGAAGAGTGCAAAGTTAAACATCTCGAGTGAAAACCAGTTTGTGCACAAGTGCATTGTCGCGTCTTAGTTCCGGGTACAACTGTTTACTGCTTTTCTGTCTCAACGTTAGCCGGAGAGTAAGAAGTGACACAGCTTTCTACTCACAGATCAGGACCACGGCCACGCAGGGTGCCAGTCCTGCTCGTTAGAGCCCTCCCTGCATCAGCATCTCAGCCACACCAGCAGCAGAGACAGTCACCCCACAAACAAAGCAAACACCAAAGAACCCCAACAGAGCAGAGATGAGTTTGTCCCTATTGCTGTGAGTTTCCTATTTCAACAACTTTGCCAAATGTGATGTTAAAGACTTTACAGCGTGCTTGTAACTGCTACTTTTTTTTTTTTTTAACTTGTTCTGCAATAAGCTTTCTGTGCTTGGGTAAAGTATTTAAAGTAACAACGAAACCAAATGCCAGTGTGAGGAGTTTGCAACAATGGAAATTAAAACCGTGTGCAGGATACTCTAATCTGGGAGTCTAGCATTGTGTCTCACGGGAAACTGTCTCGGATTAAATGACTTTAGTGACCTCCCTCAAAGCTCACCCACCTTTGCACCGCGAATCATCACCACCAAGAATTCCAACATCTTACATGAATTCTGTTTATCATATTACAGGGATCATCCTAACTTAATTCTAAATATAAAGCCTCATGCAGAAAGACATAGTCTCTTGTTCATTTCTGTCTTACTTTCTCACAGGAGCCGGGCTTGTTGTTTGAACTAGACGACTGAGCAGCAGGCCCAGGGACCCTCCAGTCCCTGTCTTCCCAGCCCTGGGTTCACAGGCACACACTGCTGTGACCAGCTTCTGTGCTGGGGATCTCAACAAAGGCCCTCATGCTTGCAAGGCAGGTGCTACCCACCCTGAGCCATCGCTACAGCCCTAATCAGAGTTCTGGGACTTACCATGAGCCAGTCCCTCCCACCGTGGGGCTGAACCAAAGGACACGGGCACAGGACAGAATGATCAACTGCCCAATTTCTCCAGCAGCTCCTGGGGTTCTCGCTGACTGTGTTTCTCTGTCTCCATCCCTGATAGCCCTAGGGATAATTTCCCAGCACAATACACATAGAAAAATTGAACTTCCATTCAAACACAAGTCTGGAATTATGTCTAGATAAACAGCATCAGGGGGTATTTTGTGACAATGCAGACAGGGTGATGTTTGTAACAATGTAATTTCATTGTATGATAAACATCAATTTACCATAAAAAAAAAAAAAACAAGTACGAACTCGTCACCATATTACCTTGCTGCAATTGAATTGGCCTTGTTCAGATAAGAAGCCTATCTCTGCCAGCAACAACAGGTTAGAGATAAACCCGGTGAAATCACGCTCCGTGTGGAACGATACCGTCTGTGATCATAACTTCACACTGCCACCCAGCAGATACGGCTTGCGTGCTTACTTTATCTGAATCTAGTCCCTGTGCTGTTAAGCAGAGGGCAGCCGACATCCACATCACTCAATAGTAATTACGCTCTTGTCTAGAGCATAGGAGAGGGCTCTCTCTAAACAATGCAATTCTCATTATTACCAATGGCACAAGGACCACCTTGGCCAAACAATAGCCGGACTTACCACGCCACAGGAACTTAATGCCAAGTTTGATGTACAAAGGTAACAGACATTTAAAAGCATATAGAAAGCATCAGATAAGAATAGTATTCTTTACTACCCCATAATTAAGTTCTTATTCTGTGATTTATTTTTGAATGGCATAGAAATACATTCTTCTTTTTCCCTTAAAATTTCTTAATAATATCCCACAGGTAACATTATCCTAGATAGCAAAAAAATGCATAATTGATTTTTCTATTGTAAGCAAAACTCATATTACAAGCACCTGAAGTCACACAGCTACAACACAGCAGTTAAAGACGACCTCGTGTGAAGAAGTAACCTGAGTGCCGACCGTGAGCCTGAGCACACCTGAGCAACCCTTCCTTTTCTCGGTAGACCAGACGAGTGCTTACTCAATGATTAAGGCGGCTTCTCCTACACGGGGACCTTGCTGTGCTACACTTGGGAGCCCCAGCACTTCATCTTTTATAAAAAGTTAACTTGAAAGCACATCTCTATCTCTTTCTCTCTTCCTCCCTTCCTTCTGTGCTCTCTCTCTCTCTCTCTCTCCTCTCTCTCTCTCTCCTCTCTCTCTCTGTCTCTCTCTCTGTCTCTCTCTCTCTCTCTCTCTCTCTCTCGTTTGATGGACTGAGGTGGGAGTAGACTCACACTCACGTGGTTTCAGCACACTCTGGTCCTACAGTGTAGAAGCACGTATTGACACTAACATTGACATTAACGTGCACCATCAGAGTACACACTGGCCCTGGAGACCCAGTTCTGAATACTTCCATGAAGTGAAAAAGACCATGAATATCAGCTCTAAATGAGATAATAAAATTGACTTCAAATATATACAACACATTATGCGTATGTATGCACACACACATATCACACACTCAGGCACACACAGCCTGGCACACACAGTGGGGTGTAACTTTAGTTCTAGTGACCCGGGAGACTGACAGGTGGGGGAGGGCTTGAGCCGGAATCAGAGGCAGTGTGGTACCTCGGATTTTAGCTCATGAAAGGGAAGGTCCAGGGTGCAGCACACTGACACTGCTCTTGTCTAGGTTGTACACAGTCACTAGCTAGACCAGAAACAATGCAAAGCAGAAGTATCTGTGCACTTATTTTTTTTTTAAATAAGATTCAGTTACATCTAGAGCAAGCCTCTCTAATGATTTCATACTGAAAATAACATATTGTTCCTTCAAAACAAGAACAGTTTAAAGAATCAAAAGGAAGCTCGAGGGAGACAGAATAGGCTTTAAAAAAAATAGACAACAGATTATTCTGGAACCACGGGTGGTGGTGGCTCTCATTTCACATCACATTTGCACTGGAGCTGAGAGCTCACCGACAGATGCGGCATGCAACCAGACAGAAAATGAGCGCCAGAGGCTGCCCCACTGTGAACACCAGAGGCCCCCCATCCCTCCGGAGCTGTTCCCATCCCTCCGGACAAGCACACTCTCTTATGCTGAGAGCTGTGAGCTCATCTGCTAGAGATCGTCTGCATCTTCCATTTGACTGGTCCATAGCAGAACTGTCCTTAAGGCTCGTCTGAAGCACAGAGCTACCCGTTTGTCTCTGAAACTTTGAAGCAGCAACCAAGTCCACTTTAAAGCATCAAATAGAACAAAATGCAAACCAACGGGCTGGGAAGAAGACTCGACGTGGTCTGTAGAGGGCTTGCTGCACAGGTAGAAGCCTGGGGCCAAATACACATGTCAGAGTCATGTGTGGTACTGTGTGCCTGGAATCTCAGCCCTGGGGAGGCGAAGACAGGAGGGTTCCTGGATGGACAGATGGACAGGCCAGCCAGGACCAATGAGCCCCACATCCACATTCACTGGAAGTCACGGTCTCAAAAATAAGGTGGAAACACCCAAGCAAGACACCAACAGTGAAATGTGGCTTCTACGTGTGTGTGTGTGTGTGTGTGTGTGTGTGTAGCAGGATAACCAGAATACAGATGTACACACATAGACTTTTAATCATACCTATGCACAGGACATACATATGCAAAACACACACACACACAAACCAAACAATCAACTAAAGATACGGGAGGACTTTTACTGCAGATAGGTTAAAGGTCAGGATAGCCATCCTCGTGGCAGAACTACTCAAAGCCCAGCTTTCTGGAGATGATCAGGGAGTCAGGTTCTGCTGTTCAGCCAGCTGTCAAGGTTCTGAGGGCTCGTTTAAAAACAAAACAGTGGCACCCCCCTTGTCATCATTTCATCCACCCATGCCTGGATCCCACAAGTATGAGGTATCTAATAGCCTCACAGGACCATGTATATCACAAGACTGCGTCCTTCCCAGCAATTCAAAGCCTACATAGAATTTAATTCTCAGCATTTGTGCTGATTATAGCTACCTGGGAGTTTCTCTTACTTAGGTCTTTAGTTTTGCCTCCAAATACTAAGAAACACACAGGAGCTCCAATAGGCAGATTTACATCCTTATCTGGCTCTCTTTCAGCCCTTAACCCTTTCCTAACTGGATCTGAACAGGACTCCGAATTCTCCTCTCTATTTGGTGAGGAGCATAGAGCGCACCAAGTTTCCGTCTCAGGAAATACCTCTGGACTGAGGTTTTATATGGAAAGTCTCTCCCTGATTCTGCCAGGCAGGCTTGCAGAAGCCACTCCGCGACACAGAGATTATGACGCGTTCTCCATTTTCAAAGATACTGAGTAAAAATGTAGAAAATATATTTCCTTATGAAACATTAAGACTCTATTGTGTGGCTTGAACAATAGTCTATTATAAAAGGAAATTATTCGTGTTGATTAATAATACCACAAATATAGCCAACCAACTTGATAAATTTTAAAACAGGTCTTCTTCTAGGAGCTTCCTTGCCGACTTCTCCTCAGAGAGTGCACTAGACAGCATCACTGTAGCTGAATTTCTGCAAAACTGTTACCAAGAACTGACATGTTCGCAACTGGGCCTCTAAATACTTAGTATTTACTGAGCCATATCAACTTAAGTATTAATCGAATCATCATAAACTGAGTATCTATTTCATGCTATATTCCAGGAGAGGGAGAGAGGGAGAATAAATAAGAAATCCTGGGTATTGTGTAGAGACAGACATTTAAGTGCACAGGTCATAATGTGGAGCCTGATTAGCGGTACCGGAGCACGGGGAGAGAATCAACTGTGCGAGAACTGAGTGCACCCATCTAGGATGTGCTGACCTTTCACCTAGTCGGGTGAAAAAGCAATATTTACCCTGAAGATACCATTTAAAAATCAGAAAGATATCCAAAGAGAACATGTAAAACTTCCATTAAAGGTGCTCGGCCATGTTCACAGCTGTGTGTGAAGCTGGCCATGGCCAAAGCATTGCATCTGTGCACAATCTAGAGGAAGAAGCCCACTCACAGTGTGGGGTGGTTTGTATGGGAACTGCTGCTCAGGTGAGAACTGGGGTGAAATCCTGGATGTAACAATACCACATACACATTCGACGGTGAGGAATACCAGACAATCCTTTCTCGGGTAGACAAGTCATTTGAAGAGAGGAGAATCATCTAACAGAAGGGTTCAGAAGTTGGGGTGATCCAGTGTCCATGTGAGAAAAAAGCTGATGAATATAAGAAATATCTGAGGCAGAGACAAACTGTGTGGTGTGACAAAGTTCCTATGTTGATATCGCTCATATGGAATGGGTCATTGGCTTGGAAACCTCCCCACCCCAAATTATACCACAGTGGGTCTCAACCACTTTGGGTCACAGAACTACTGAAGGACTCACTGGAAATCATAGCACAACTCAGATCCATTATTTCAATTTTTTGAATACTTTTATTACTATTGTGAGCCTATGTATGTATGAGCATGGGCACATGTACACCAGGGTCTATGTGTGGAGGCCAGAGGAAATCTTTCCAGAGTTGGTTCTCTCCTTCTAGATAAGTTCTGTGGATGTAGCTCCCTTTGCTAAGTCTGTATGGCCAGCATCCTTCCACGTGAGCATCTCACTAGCTTGTTATATATGCTCATAAACAGAATTCCCTGCTTCAAGGAGACCCATAGATCGTAGACCAGAACTTCCTCGCAGTGTCCCCAATGTCGCCATTTTCAGCAACTTAATCTGCCTCTCTCAGGCTCATTCATCTTTGAGTGTGCTTAAAATTATCTTATCGTTATCTTGGCACCATTCTTTGAGCCATCCTATTTATATTCAGCCCTTCAGCCTTATATATGTATGTCACTGTCACAGGGAAAAACCCGTCCAAGAAACACTCTTGGTGTGGTACTGTCTGAGAGCAGGCAATGGTCAAAATAGTAAGCAGAAGACACATCACAGAGACACAATAGCAGGTGGGGAGCCTGGTTGCTCACCCTGCTGACCGCAGTGTCCTGTACCCACCTGCTCCCTTAGCCTTGCATTGGACGGTAAGTGACCGAGTTTGGAAGAGGGAGCAATCGTGGAGAATGTGACCGAGCTTGCCAAGCGACAGACAAGAAGACGTAAACTATGCCTGAGTTCTCGTGAAGAAGGGTCAGGACCATGGGCCCAGAAGGCAGCCTGCCTTGGTGAATCCTGGTTCTATGACCTGGAACATCTTTGACTTTCACCGTGCCTCAGGTTCCTCCAATATAAAAGAGAATTAATAGTAGTACCTCACTAGATTTACTGGATTGTTGGGGAAGTTATGAATTATTGTGGTATTAAGAAAAGCCTAATCCGCCCCCCTCTCTTTCTGTGTGTGTGTGTGTATTGCATTAGCTAAAATCTGGAATAAGGTCAAATGATTGGAGAAAGTCTGACCCATGAAGACTAGCAATAATGAAGGCAGGCCTTTACAACTAAAGTTTCTTCAACATTGCATGAGAAAGCGTAAGAAAACGACTTTAATTCTTGCTAACCTTAGCCATGTCATCTTAACATGATCGTTGCATGTTGTATAGATTCCTAAGTATGTGTCAGAGACAGGATCCTCGAAAAGCAAACAAAGAACTAAATATCTTTTCTTATATCCCCTTGGAAAAAAAAGTTTACTTAAAGGAATTCTATGAAGTCTGAGGTGAATCTTCTCTGTGATTCTCAAACACATGATCATTTCAAGCAAAGGGCTGAAGCCAAGCTATGAGAGGAATGGGCTGTGGATGAGGAGACCATAAGAAACCTACCCTTGTGTGGTGCTGAGCAGGGGGGTCCCTAGGACCGCAAGTCTCTTGCGTCAGCCGAGAAACTGGCTGAAATTCCTCAGAGTGAGGCTTGTTGGGGAAACTCACATGTACGGGAAGGTGAAAGGCTGGGAGCCTCTCGCTCTCCTCCTCTTCCAATTTCTGTCTGCTTGTCACCATGGCTACCTCTCCATCTGTCTCCCCATACGGAGAGGCTGGTCGCTTGGAAGACATCCTGGAAGGAACAAAAGAGGAGAAAATAATGAAACCTCCACATAAATCCTTAATGCCGTCATTGTGTAGTGAGGGGCCATTGTAACAGAAATGCCTTTTTGTGCTGGCGGAGAGCAGGAAGCCATCCAAACACCACGGCACAGCACACACAATCAGAAACAATGGCCAAGCAGGTAGCGACAGAACGGGGCTTGTTTGCTGTGAGAATAATACACTAATATAGCACTCTCTTGTATTCTGGCTTCTTAAACAAGAAAATTCACCTAAGAACACCACATAATGCAAGTCCATTCCATTTTACAGGGGAAAAAAAGTATCCATCTAGTTTTACACTTTGATAGACCTTATTCAAAACAGAACATCTGTGAACAGCAAATACTATGGGGCCGTTTAAAAGAAAGAAAAGCACTAAAAATTCCTCTATCAAAAATATATATATATATATATATAATAAAATAAATACATGCTCTCTGCTCTAACAAGTTTATATGGCATTAACAGTGGGAGTCCCACGAGACACAGAAATATGCCCGGAAGCAGTCCTCAGAGAAACTGATAGAAAGTTGCGTATTTGCTCAAAACTTAAGAGCTACAAACATTTTATCATTTGCGTCTAGTGAAACATTTAACCCATTTTGACATGTGGTTCTCACACCAACATATTGAGGGAGCAGATCACATCCAGATATTTTTTAAAGTTCTGTTTCTAGCTGCATGCACCCATACACTGTTCCGATGCCAGTTTACAGTATTTACTCCTCAGAACACTTAAGGCCAGAACGGAATCCCCATGCTTTGATTTGGTAAGAGAGGCTGAGAGAAGCAGGCCTTAGATAAAGGGACAAGAACTGAGCATTGTCTTTCTGATTCAGTAGGTTTCAGACTATCATCGGAGCTTAAAACACACAGCAAACCTTTTCAGTGAGGGGGCAGCTCTTTCTCTCAACATGAAAAAGTTTTACACAGAAATGGAACTGAGATAAATTGCGGCAGTCCTGTGGTATGTACAGCTTGATCTGAGCCTGAAAGAACGAATCTTTTTTTTTGTCCTGGTTGTTTTTCAACATACAAAGAGTGACTGTAGAACCCTCCCCTTCCATTCTCATCCCGTGGGACAAGAGACAGAAATCATATTCCCTGACAGAGGCCTTTACTACTGTTATGCATAGCATAGACTGGAAATTTCAAGTGTATTTCCAAACAATCTGTTTATCATCCCTGACGAGTGATTCTGCTATTAATGATAGACTCTTTCTCTTTCTCAGATTATTCTTCTTTAAACTGAGAGATAGCATCTGCCTCTTAAGGTTTTGGGAAAAACAAAAAACAAAACAAAAAAAAAAAAAAACAGTGGAGCCCCTGTCTCAGGCCAGACGCTCTGAGTGCAAGCTCATGCTTAAAGACTTCAGACCCCCACATGAGTCTCTACGCTCAAAAAAAAAAAACAAAACAAAAAAAAACAAAAAATAAGAAGAAAGAAAAAGGAAGGAAGGAAATAAAAGAAAATAAAGGAGCTTAAAATTTTCTTCTAAGAGTTTAGCTGTAAAATTACCGTGCAAGTCAAAGTTGCCCTCAGAACCTCCCAGGCTTGCCGTACATAAGTGTAAAGGAATAGAATAAGTCACCAAGTGCTCTTAAAGGAATCTTAACACTGGTGCTGTTGACCAGCAAAGATCAGAGCAGATCAAGGGCGGGAGTATCTACAGACAGCTGTCACATGAGCGCTCAGTCTTCAAGTGCAGCTACTTCTGACTCCAATGCAAAGGCTTACCCCAAGTTCACTATAAACGCAGATGAGGGTGGAAAGGCTGAAATAAATCGTTAGAATTGCTTAGGTCTCATTGGTAATGTGGTTAATTACATTACTGCATGTAACCCTGGGAATACTTGGATCTTAGGGTTCTGTTCCGTTTTGGACCAGCGAACACCATTGCTTATTAGAAGAGGATGCTCAACGTTTAAGGTCTTGGTGGAGAGATTTGTCAGAGCACACTAGTAGGATGATTTTTAACCATTGGTTGTTTCATTGTGATGAAGGCTCTATGCTTGTGGCTTGCAAGAGCATCCGTGTTGTTACGAGAATCGATAGATGGTATTCTAGGGTCCCCCACCACAGCCTCATGTGCATTCAGCCTTCCTGTACCTAAAAATTCTAGGCTACTAACAACCCTCGGTCCCTGCTCACCAGACAAGAAAGCTGGCTCAGCTGGTCTCCAAAGTCTTCACGACTCTAGCGTTCTCAGAACCATGACCAAAGTGCTGATTTCCACTTTGTTAATATCCTTAGTAATGAAACTTCAAAATCCAGAAGGAGAACTATTGGAAAACCAGGTAAAAAGAGATGTTAGCCCTGCTCTCAAGATGGACAGCCACCTCGGGGCTGAGATCCACAGCTTGTGCAAGTAGCTAAGTGATCTTCCTCAGACACAGCATCTGATGGATTCAAAGTTCAAGGTCAAGACACTGGAAGGCAACTGATGCCACCAGCTCCATACTCAAAGTTTTTTCAGATGCCCTTTGCATGTTGGCAGTTGGAAGCCATGCTAATAAATGTCAAGTAAAGCCTTCTGCAAGACAGGTGCTTGCAGTAAGAACACAATGGTGATGATTCAGTAAGGTTAAGTTGGTAAAAAGTCCAAACAAATTATATTGAGAGCCTCAGCTGCAGTCTTCACAGCAGTGAGCAGTGTCCATGTTTCCTGGCACTCATCCTCGATAGCCAAAGGAGCAATGACAATGGCATTTCTCCACTTCTGTCTACCAAAGGGATCCATCTTGGGTGGAGCCCAGACACAGTTCCTGAAATTAGGGAGGCATCACAGACTCCCCTTGGTTTAGGAGAGCTGTAGCCACAACACTTGGATGGCTGGGTCGCAGGGTGAGGGCGAATCTGAGCATAATGTCTGTGCTTTACCAATGACAAACAACCAGACTACAGAGAACCTGGTCTAAGGCAGACAGAATTCAAGATGGCGATGCCTTGTGGGACTGTGCTTCACCAAAGTCATGGTAGTGTCTTAACTCACTTTTGTATCTGGCCAAGGAGACGTTCTTCAAAGAATTCATGTCTCTTCTAGACTGAGAGAGACATTGTTAAATTAGTAAGTATTGATTTAGCCTTAAAAAGTGCAAGACACTTACCTAGTAAGAACTTCTAATGACACCATCAGTGTCTCTGTTTTAAGAGTTGCCTGAAGTGACTAAGGGGATTTTATGAACAGGGAATAGAAATAGTGAGAGACTTCTGAGGTTAGGACCCAACTAATCGAACTGTGGCACCCCCGTCCCTGGTTCCTCAAGGCCAGAGGCTCTGGGAGGTACCAGAGAATGGTGCACCTGGTGCACGTTCAGGGAGAAGAATGAAAAAGAGGAATGAGAGTTTGGGGATAAATAGAGCTGGGTTTTGTGGAGGAAGGAAGGGTGGAAGCTGGGATGCAGACAGAGACACTTTTAGAAAGTCACTATAAATTTAGGGTTCAGGTTTATTTAGGAAAAGGAGCAGATTGAGAAGCATGGATGGAATCCCATCTCTCCTCTCTAGCGCTCCTGGGATGCTGAGTTACATGAATGGAGTAGATAAGCAACGGTCCCCTTGGAAGGAGAAGCCGGCTTTCACTTTTCGGAGTCACTTTTGCGTTCCTCTCTACTGTATGGTTCTGCATAATCATGCTAGTGTGCTAGTGAGCCAGTCCTCCCAGAATGACTGGGTCTCTCGCTGCTACAGCAAGGGTCTCTCTGCACGGGGAACGCCCTGCTAGCGGTCCCTCGTGGAGAACACACATACTGGAAGAAAGAGTGGCTCAGACCGCCACCAGAAAATGAAATCAATGGTGCTGAGCACCAGCGACACAGCAGGCTGACCCTGGGGAGGGGCAGTGTCAGAGAGTCCCAGCCCTGCCTGGCTCCTCTGGGAAAGCTATTGGCACGGGTTCTTAGGTGCAGACTAAATACCAAGGCCATTTAGAACTCCTCCATAATTCTAAAATAGTGAATGCCACAAAGCCCAGGTGCTCATCAAAATAAGGCCCCGCCCACTCAAGACACCTGGGCCCTAATCTTTGGAGCCTGTGAAAGTGTCATGTTTGACAGAGTAGGTGTGAGATGTTGAACTGGGAAGGTGAAGGCGGGGATTGTTCTGGGGTCCAAACTGACCGTGGTGCTTTGAAGATGGAAAGCCAGCAGGGCCCAGGAAGACTCAAGGGGTTCCAGATTTCAGGCAACGGCTTTCAGTGTAGAGAAAATGGAGCAAGGGATACAGATGACGTCTGTGCATTGGATAAGGTGACAGTTCTTCCCGAGAGCATCTAGAAGAGACTCGCCCCAGAAGGTACCTTGATTTCAGGGCTTCTAACCTCAAAGTTGAAAGTCAAAGCCACACAGTGTCAGCAATGGGACACTAACATCTAAACATACAGATACCACACTGGCTGTCCTGAAGTCTCTTCCTCTCCACACGGACAGCCTTGTTCTCCGTCTCTAGCAGATTTCTCCTCAAATCTCCCAGATTTCTCCTCAAATCGCAAATCTCCTCAAAAGAGTTCCTTCAAACACTCCCCAAAGGCCGAGCTCCTTCCTCCCCACTTTTCCTGGGCATAGAATTACATACTTATTTCTTTGTTTATAATCTGCCTCTCCCACTAAAATTTAGGAACAATGGAGACAGACCTTTTCTATTCACAACTTCTTGACATATCTAAACATCTCTGAAAATGGTCTTTCAAAGACACCTGTTAAATTGACAGCTACTAAAGCGGGGGCCTCCCGACTGTGGGGGACATCAGTGACTACGGATGCTGGCAAGTACGGCCATGTGGCGGTGTTGTCTGTCTTCCTGGAGTTCCAATAAGTGTCTGTGTAATTTCTACCTTCACATGTGCTGACACTCGTACATCGTGGTGCCTTGTGCGTGTTTGCTCCCCAAATTTTATTTTAAAAATTCTTACAGTTACGTTTAAATATGCTGGGAAGTCTGGAGAGATGCTCGGTGGCTACAAACGCTCACTGTGCAGTCATGCAGATCAGCATTCTGGTCTCAGTGAGGGCTTGCTGGCTCACCCTAAAAGCAGGACCTTGTGGGGTGCACACTGGCTCTGACTTCCTTTCCCATAGAGTCTAGTCCTCTAGACTCAAGCAGATACAATGATCTGTGTATCAGTACAATCCCTAACAGGCACTCCATCATATCTGTATCTGTCTGATGAATAAATGAGAAGAAAAATGAATGAAAAAGTGAGAATAATTTGTGCCTAGGAAATAACCATTGTGTCATGAAGAAACAGTTAGTGGAGATATATTGGATTTTTTGGATTGCCTATACATGAGTAAAGGATGTCTCAATTTATCATTTAATCAATTAATTTATCAATTAATTTATCAATTATTTATCAAATCAAAAAATTTATCAACCCATTTATCAATTAATCAATTCATTCACTTAAAAATATTTAGAGAAAGACCCCATATCTCAAGTAGATGGTAACAGAATTAATAAGGAAAGAATACCTGGGGGTAGATGACTATAGCACAATTACAGACGCAGAGGAAATAAGACGAGAATGCCTTACTGAGAAAAGGTACCAAGCCACATGGCTAAACATAGACAGGAATTGTGGGTAATTTAAGTTGTAAGAGGTAGTGAGTAACAAGCCTGAGCAATAGACCAAACAGTTTATAATTAATGCATGCCTATGTGTGCTTCTTTGGGACTGAACGGTTGGAGGACCAGGCAGGACAGAAACTTCCATCTACAGATGACTTCCCAGCAATGTGTACACTATGACAGATGGGTCACATGATGATGCTATCTCAGTAGATAAATCAGAGGATGCTGCCATAACTTTTGAAGATAGAACAGGCTTCAATAAACACAGGAGAAGAAGCCTTCATGAGAAGTGACGTCATAGCACACACAGAGAAACATAGCACACACAGAGAAACACACATACACACATACTCACATACTCTCACACATGTACACAAATTCACTCACACACATACACTCACATGTACACCCAGACACACAGGCAAACACTCACACATATAAAATGAAACTGAAATGTTTGTGAAGGAGAAATAGAATCTGCTTTTGGATAATGGAGAAAATGCTCTGGATGAAGCAAGGCGGGGGGGGGGATACAGGAGATGAAAAGGAGTGGACAAGATTTTACACTAAAGTTATGGTTAAGCATTGGCTTTCAGTGCTAAACTAGAAAGCTTAAATCTATACGAGGGCAGAGAAGAACTCGTCAGAGTTCATAAATCACATAGCAGCATCACCTAATTGCTCTGTGTGTGTGTGTGTGTGTGTCTGTGTGATGGAGGAATTACTTTCATTTAATAAAGAAACTGCCTTGGCCCATTTATAGGCCAGCCCTTAGGTGGGTGGAGTAAACAGAGAGAATGCTGGGAGAAAGAAGCTGAGTCAGGAGTCGCCATGATTCTCCCACTCCAGACAGAGGCAGGTTAAGATCTTTCCTGGTAAGCCAGCTCGTGGTACTACACAGAATATTAGAAATGGGTTAGATCAATAAGTAAGAGCTAGCCAATAAGAGGCTGGAACTAAAGGGCCAGGCAGTGATCAAAAGAATACAGTTTCCGTGTAATTATTTCGGGGCATAAGCTAGCCATGTGGGCGGCTGGGTGCCGGGGACGCAGCCCCGCCGCTCTTATTACAACAGAGTGGCACCCAACGTGCTAATGAACTCCACGTAAAACCTGAGAGGGCTTGAAAAGGAGAGAGAAAGAATTTAACACAGTTTTTTGCTGTTTGTGGGTTGCGTGTGGCAAAGAAATTGTCCTGACTCAGCAGCAGGAAAAAACTGGCTGTTTTAAAATGCCGGCTTTCTGGGCTGTGCCGCCATTGCGATCTCTGTTTGGCTCCTGCAGGAGACAGAGAGCTTTTGAATGGAGCATTTGGAGTAAAGTGCTACGATTTGTTTGATGGCAACTAGACTCACTGTGTGCCTAAAAGGAAGTCATTTTGTGCTGCGGCTCAGAGGCACAAACAGCTCCACCATGCTACTGGTGCAATGTGCAAGGATCAGAGGCACGAGCGGCTCCGCCATGTTGGACTGGGCGGGGCAAGCAGGCAGTACCTGTTTTTGACCTAGGAATGTCACAGCTTAGATTAAGTGCTTAGCGATTTAAAAGCACAAAACAAAGTGCTCCTGGATAGTAAAAAAATTAGATTCACAATAGAACTGATTCAGACACTGTTGGATGAATGTACGTAGGCTTGAGAGAGAGAGAAAAATATATATAAAGAATAAAGTTAATGTCTTAAAAAAAGGGTAAAGTCTTTAAAGAGACAGAGTACAGATAGTTATAGATTAAAAGAAATAAAGAAAAATAAGCCATGTAACAATGGAAAATTCACAGAGAGTCTGGATTCTTTGTATTATTGTGTTTTCTTTAAAATTTTTGACTGTAAAGGAGCTAAGTGCAGAGAGACATTTCATTATATGGGCTGCCAAGCTAAACCAGAATGGATATAAGGGTATTATGATTTCAGAATATGGGTCTAAGGATATGATGCTTTGGAGAGGGTCTTCTTTTGTTTTCACAGAGGATGAGACTCTGTGGATTGCGTCTATCCCAATATGGTATGATAGACCACGCCCTCCTGAAAGGTTACTGTGAACACCTTCAAAAAATTACTTCATTCAACTGCCGACTGAGATGACCCTGACACACAGGTTACACCATGAAAGATCTGAATACAGCGCCCCCATTCAGCAGGAAGCAGTTTGGAGAGAAAAAAACTGCGCCCATATTCCCAAATATTGTTTATAAATGTTCTTTTACATTTAAAGGGGGATATGATATAGATATGAATAATTTGCTTTGGTGTGGATTTGAAGGTCAATTTTGTTATATGTATATGCATATTTCTAATCTTGATTAAGGTATTGTGATTGTATAGTTCATTTAAAAATGTAATGTATATAGGTTGTTAATGGATAATCATCGATAATTGTCAAGCTTTTAGTCATGTTAGTTAGATTTTCTAGATGTGCATAGATATATTTCTCCTAGATAGGCATTCTTCATATCTTTCAAAGACTGCAGAATATGGCATTTAATGTTTTAATAACTTAGGGCTTTTCATGACAATGAGACACGTCTGCTCCTGGCAGCACCAATCTACTTCAAGAGGAAGATGGGCATTGAAGAGGCTCCTTATGGAGTTTTATAGCCATTTGGGCAAGAAACTGCTCTTGCCTGGACTGATGCATAAACAGGACACAAAGAACCCACAGAGAGGACTGCTGAACTTGCCTAAAGGTGAGATGATCTTTCGGGGTTCCTGATTTATAAAAGAGTCTACGAGACATTCTGCAGGACACAGCAAAAAGTGACTGAACTGTCTTTGGAATTTCCTGCTTGATGAAAATGTCTGCTGGATACTATGGGCCTGAAGGCTGAAGATGGATGCCCCAACGGTACAAAAGAACTTTGGGTGACTGTCCAGGCAGTGAGATGTCTCTATCATTTTTAGAATTTTCTTATTTCTTGTTTACTTAGGTAATATTATATCCTTCTGGAGTCTTTGATGGAGTTGAAGAATGGATAGATAGTTATAGTTTTCCTTAGTTATGATAAAATAGATATAAATATTATAACTGTAATTCTTGCTTGATAACCGTTTTGTTATATGTAATTTTACTATGTTAAAGTTAAAGCCTTTCTTTTTTGTTTAAACAAAAAAAGGGGAAATGATGGAGGAATTACTTTCATTTAATAAAGAAACTGCCTTGGCCCATTTATAGGCCAGCCCTTAGGTGGGTGGAGTAAACAGAGAGAATGCTGGGAGAAAGAAGCTGAGTCAGGAGTCGCCATGATTCTCCCACTCCAGACAGAGGCAGGTTAAGATCTTTCCTGGTAAGCCAGCTCGTGGTACTACACAGAATATTAGAAATGGGTTAGATCAATAAGTAAGAGCTAGCCAATAAGAGGCTGGAACTAAAGGGCCAGGCAGTGATCAAAAGAATACAGTTTCCGTGTAATTATTTCGGGGCATAAGCTAGCCATGTGGGCGGCTGGGTGCCGGGGACGCAGCCCCGCCGCTCTTATTACAACATCTGTGCATGTGACAGGCACACATATATGTATGAATGTGTGTATGTGTTTGTGTGTGTATTACAAACAAATATGAGAGCGTATATACATGTGTGAGTGTATGTATGTATGTGTACACATGTGGCGGCCAGAGGCCAACCTCAGTAGCATCCCTCAGAAACTGTTTACTCTGCTTATTCCACCAAGGTCTGAGACCTAACTCCCAGCTAGCCTAGGGTGACTGGCCATGGTGCCCCAGCTGTCTCCATGGTGCAGGATTACAATGTGGGTCAGCAGTCAGTTTCTTCCTAGGCGCTGGGGACCAAAGTCGGGTCCCCATGCTTGCAGAGCAAAGCTTACTGACTGAGCAATCTCCCAATAACCAGTGTTTTGAAAGAGGGATACATTGCTTTCAAACCATTCACTTTTTAGAGGTCACTGAACGAAGATGAGTGAGCAGAGAAAACAACTGAAAAAGATGGAATTGGGAAGGGAGGCAGCACGATTATCCTCCTGGCCAGTCCGTGGGGTTGAATGCTGGACACATGACCCTTCCCAATACTGTGTCATGTTCCTCACTGCCACGTGACTTCCTTGCTCATTGCTCTCCAATACTAGTTTCTGACATCAACCCTTCCCTCCTGCTAAGACATAGGCAAGGGGTAGAGCATGCTCGGGAAACATTTTAAACGGTTAAAAACATAACATATAGCAAACACAATAAATAAATAATTCACCAATTCTTTCCTTGGCTTTTGGTTAGAATGTGAATGTCTCTATCAATCCCCTAGGTTTTGTGACTGGGCAGGTCCTACAGGATAGTGTTGGAACCCTCACAAGGTAGCCCGTGGGAACTCTTTAGGGCATGGGAGCCTTGCCCTCAGGAGACACTGGGGGCCAAATCCTCTCTTCCTTCTTGTTGTTTTTCCTGCCAGGCCATAAGGTGACTGGCTCTATTGCACACATGCTCAGTGCAGCCCCCCAGCAGTAAGGCCAGCCCACTATAGAGTCAAGACAGACCTTTTTTGTTCATGTTTTGGCTATCTTGTGTGTTTGTAACAGTCACACAAAGATGACTGATCCCACACTCAGAGAGGACACAATGTTCTTCAAAGTTCTTTGCCGTAAGAGGAAAGACAATATCTGAGGACACATACAGACTATTTTTTTTAATTTAAGAATTCAGAATGAAAATAACACAAGGAACAGAACTCAACTGTATATTAAAAATCTCTTCACTATAGGATGTCCTACAGGTGGAATTGAGAGATCTGGAGCTTGAATAAATTCGTTTGAACCCAGATGGGTGAGTCAAGCAACACACCCCTCTGACGTGTAATCTGCTTACACGCTTATAATGTCACACTAGCGACGGAAAGACAGTATCTCCTGTTGCCATTTGTCTATGAATTTCAATTGTTATTGTTTACGTCTTATAGTTTATATTTCCCTTCTCCCTTACAAGATTTAAAACATCATTTCCCTACCAAGAGTTGTCCTCCTGGACGCCGAAGACACCACATCGATTCTGTAAATCAAGTCTGTGGTTTATCATATCCAGAAGTCTGCTGCAGAATTTATTTATGGTAAACACGCAGTCTCCAAACTTCAGCAAC